>NW_020291493.1:341447-371173 GCF_003184765.1 Aspergillus aculeatinus CBS 121060
CTTCCAGGGTGGCATTGTGGCTGGCATAGTGGTATCGATAGTCACTGCCGTGGTTGGTGTCCGAATCGTCCCAGACCATCGCATTCTGCAGGGCGGCCGCATCGGCAAACCCCACGTCTCCGTTGTTGAACCGCCGCGTCGGGAGCTGCTGCGTGAACTGCTTAGTCGCGCGTTTCCCCCAGACCGGGATCCAAATCTCGACATGGCGGACAAAAGGGGCGAGACGGGGGTGCGCCCGGAACCAGCGTGCGCTTGCCGCCAACTCATCTGCGGTGCCCTTGATTTTGACTGTAACCCGATCAGAACGAATCCAAGAGCCTGCGAACGAAAGAACAAAAACTGACTATGTCGGTAGATCCGATCCTGCACCAATTCTCGCCACACCCGGGTTATCAGCGATAGATTCGATAGCGCCTTTCGACGGGGATGACGCAACGACCGGTTCCAACTGCGCGCGGACTTGCCCCAGGTGCAAGAGGTGAAGGCGGATGCTCGTTCCCCAAACAGGTAGTCCAGAATCGCCTCGTGGATCTCGATGGGCAGATCTTCGAACCGGATCGCGGAATGGCTGGACTGTGGTGGTGTCTCGACGCTTATCGGGGGCTGGCTATCAGTGTCCTCCATCTCGGTATCCACCGGGCTCTGGTGACAAACGACGAGCCCCACCGCGGCGGAGGGAACGGGTCCCTCGGGAAACTGGATCTCCGCGCTGGTACACCGGTTCGATTTGGCATATGGAAGGGTGGTCGCGACCGACGCTTTGGCCAGCGAGTTGACAGACACGGGGCGAGGGGGAGGGAGCGTCGAGATCATGACGGGCGATGGGCGTGATTGTACGAGAATTCAGAGGAAAAAGGGAAACAAGAAAATAGTAAAAAAGGAAAACAGCATGAAACACCCGGAGAACGCCAAGCAGGGGAGAGAGAAATCAGCCGTCGTGAAATCGTTAGGCTAATGGAAGCCGGTGACAGGGAAGAGTCGATTTTAGTCTTTCGATAGTTCTGTGTCCAGATCAGAGAATGAAAGATGAGGGGAGAGACCGAGTGGTGTTTATTTTTTTCCCTTTTTCCTGCACAAAGTCTTGAGTGATCAGGCGGGCACTGCGGGATTCGTCAGACCAAGGCAAAATCGGATCTTCGTGTGCGACAGAAAAAAGGATAAAAATAGCGGGAGCAGATGATGACTTTTCCTTTCAGATCTGGGGGGTGGAGGAAAAACGAAAGCTGTTAAATTGAAGTTGAGGTTGATCGGCCAACGTGGTCCATGGCGGTGTTGATGCAGCAAGCAGTGTTGTTCAATCGATAACCGGCGGTTAGGCCGTCAGGCAGCTGGTGCAAGTAAATAGTAGGTGATTCAGATGGTAATCAGGATGGAGGGTATCAGAGAGGCAAACGAAGTGAAAGAAAACGAGCGCAACCAGGCGAGTGGGTATAAAGCAGATAGAGAGGGTGGAATTGACTAGGGGGTATCGAGTTAAGAAAAAGGGAAAATGGGAAACAGAAGACGAGAGGAAAAAGAAAAGAGGGGGAAGGGAAATAACTTTAAAATTAAAAAAAAAAAAGCAAGAGTAGGAAAACAGAGACGGGGAGAGGCAGCAGGAGGGATGGTGGATGGGAATGGGGGAAATGGGGAGATTTTCCAGGATGGATGGGAAAGTTGAAACACCACCCCGAAACTGGCTGGATCTTGCCATTGCTATCATCATCATCATCATCATCATCATCATCATCATCAACATCAACATCAATAATAACAATAGTCTACAAGCTCCTCAATCTCACACCACTCCCCTCACTCTCCTACTCCTGCTCCTGCTCTTGGAACTGGACTAACGTTACTGGCTCATAACATGGCCTGGTTTATTCTCGAAATTCTCGACTGTTGTGATGAAACTGTTTACATCACCCTCCTCAGGATCTCATCCATCGGCCTGTCTGTTTCAAGTAAATCGACCAGCCCGTCCACCATGAATCAAACCGATTGATGCTATATCGGGATACACCATAACTCATCATCTGCAGACATCCATATCATTCGCCTTTGGATAGATAACGATTGCAATGAAGACCGCAGGCGGGTGCTAGCACAAAGCTCCCTACACCGATCGATTCTCTCTCTCTCTCTCTCTCTGCGGAGTATAATGGGAGTGATCAATCACCTGAGATCTTCAAATCATCGTACTCATGTACATCCAACACCAACACATCCACTTGCTCCACTTGTGCCCAACACCTCCGTGCAGTACTTGCCAAGTTGTAGTGGACAGGATCGATAAGAAGGACCCCAAAGTGAAAGTTGGCTTTTCCCCGCAGGGTGGATCTTCTTTGCACTTTTCCCTTTCCTTTCCTCCCATCCCCACATCTGGCCGCATCTTTAATTTCACACTTCACTTACACTAAACAATTTGAGTCCTAGTCCACTACTTAAAGAAATATTCATATTTTGAGTATCAGCGCTAACCCATGCACAAAAAGCACAAAACGGACACCTGCAAAAGAAGACCTGCAAGGCATGATGAAAGCTATAATATACACGAAGAATCGAACCACATCCCTCAGCATCATCTCCGGCGGCGAAATCGAAATCGAAGTTCGTCGTCGCTGTCGGATTCCTCACGCTCTTCTCGCGTTCGTTTCTGCGTACGAGGCGCAGCCACCTCCGAGTCTGTGCGCGCTAGGGACTGCGAGCGAGACGCCACCGTACCGCTCGGGGTCATCGTTGGCTCTGGAGGGCTCTCTGCCACAACGGCCTCGGTCGATCGATGACTGTTGCTCACCCAGTAATGTTCGCCTACCCCAAATTCTTTGCGGGTGACCTCTTCCAAAGGAACTATGACGGTCTGGATGCGGTAGCGCGGCTGGCTAGGATCGCCCTTCCGTCGGAACTTTTTGAAGTTTTTGCGCCCGTTCCACCGATCGTTCCAGCGGCTATCCTCTGCATCGACATTGCGCGGCTTGATCTCCATCTCCTCCACAATAGCGAGTCCTTTGAGCTTCTCAATATCCACCTCTTGCAAGGAGTCCTGGAGAGATGCCTCTTCCGCAACTCGGCGCTGACGCTGGGCATCCTCTTCGGCTTCCCGATGCTGTCGGGCGGCCTCGAGCACATCTAGTTTCTGACGCTTAGGTTTGCGAGGGGATTCCTCCTTGGGCTGGGACGCTTCATCGTCTACAGATTGTCGAATGGTCTCAGCACGTCGACGTTTCATCGCCGCCGCACCTGGCAGTAGACTAGAGACAATATCTTCCTCGTCGTTCAGGCTGTTCTGTTGCTGCGACTCCTGGACAGACGCAGGTTCGATTTCCATCGGAGGAGGGGATATTGCTGGGCTTTCCTCTGGCGCATGAACTGGAATGGAGTTGATGTCGAAGCCATCATCAAATGTCTTCATCTTACTTACATACCCCCGCACACGAGGCCGGGACTTTCGTGCGGGCGGCTGACTTGCTTCCTCTGACGGCTGTGAGTCCGCGGCAAAAACTGTCTCGCTGGACCCGGTGCCGGGTGGAGGCTGCGGAGAAGGCTCTGCGTTTGCCTCGTCGCTAGCATCGACCTCCTCAAGTAGAGGCTGACAGAGTGGAGCCGCATTGTTGCCCAGAATGGCGTCCAGAAATTCACTCTGCTCAATCACCCGCTGCTCGGTCAGGAGTGCAATCTGTTTACTGAGCTCCAGGGACCACTCCTCATGGCGACCCTTGGCACGGTACCGAACATGCACCACACCGCCAGGGCTATCTCGCTGACTTCCCAACCCTTTATTCCCCGCAGCGTTCCTCATGAACTGCGCAAATTCCTCAGCTGTAGTCACTCCGTCCTCGATCTGATATAGTAAGACCTTCCCCTGGCCGTTGGTCAGGGCATCTTCTAAATTCTCCATCTGTGTGGCATCGCCGAAAACGAAGGTGATCCCCTCGAAGATGCTCAAGCGGGCGGGGTTGGGCGCAAAGGCCTCTTTGGGCCGTTGAGTCGTTTCCTTTCCCGGAGGAGGAAGATGCTCGGCTGGGTCCGGCCATGCCGAGTCGAAGTCAGCCTCGAGAGGGCACAGGGACTCGGGGCTGTCCAGGTCACTTGGAGTCGCCGCATAAACCAGGGCGTCCACGTAGGTATCCTGAACAATGTGCTTGGCATTCACCAATGCTTGCAAGCCCTTCGCTGTATTCCGTTTGCTCTGGACCACGTGCGTCGTCTTGTCGACTACGTAGGGTATGATCGTCTTGATATCGAGGTCTTCGAGTCGTGAGCGCACTCGTGCGAGAGGGTCTCTGGCTTTGAGCTCTTTGCTCGAGAAGGAAAAGCTCAGCACCGTGGGACACCATTTGATCCTATGTCAAGGGAAAGATGTTAGCTGGATCAGCGACAGGGGTAGAGCGCTTGTTCTCACCGCAGCATATGCTCATAGCGCCCCAGTTGCAGCTCGTGGTGCTGGCCCTCCAACTTCGTATTCCCACTTATCTTTTCACCATTAACCTTGGTACCCAACTTCGATCCCAGATCGGTAACAATTATTTCTGACTTGGTGTGGAGATGTGCCTACACCCAGTGAGGTCAGCGGGGAAGTTGCCCAGCATCGAACCGAATACTTACCCCATCGCCCGGCTTGACAGGGGAGACTTCGATCAAGAGATGCTTCCGCGAGATAGTCTTATTCGCAATGGCATGTCTCACTATAATCCGTTTGTTGGCATGATCGGCATTCGATCCTCGACTTTCTGACAATGAGAACCATAATTACCTCCATCTTCTCTAGCCCGACCGAACAGATACTTCTTCCCCGGGCGCAGCCAGACGCGCTTCCCTATTTTGCCAAACAGTTAGCCTTCATTTTGCCCAAGTGAGGTAAACAAGACATACCCTCAAGGAAATCCCCTTCAGACTCAAGGATCCACATGGGCAGACAAATGGAACCAGCTGCTTGCACGGCCAGAAGAAGGCTGGCTAAGTGACCGGCTGAAAGAATGACGGCGGCAGCATTGCACGTGAAAGCCTTCCGCGGGGAAACCCGCTGGACTCCAAAAGCACACCAACGCGTGATCACGTGCGCAGGCGTCGGTAGTGGCAGCTTTACCCACTTTGGGTAATAATTGCTTCGCGGGTGCCGGCGGAAAACGTCATCATCACCTTTTCTTTCAGACACAAGAAAGACAATGGAGCCTCCGGGCGAGGAGCGTCCCGCCAACAACAACAAGGATGCAGACAATAAATTCGAAACCCTCAAATATCAACTGCTTGGTCCCTCCCTGACCAAAGCCGGTCAGGATGCCGTGGATCAGCGGAAGGTGAATATATCCCGACTTAGTCGCTTTCTGCCTTCTTCATACTGAGCGATTCCGATCCAGGTGTCCGAAATCATCTACAACGCCTCCAAGGGCTCCAAGTTCTTCAACCACGAGCAAAATCGCGACAAGGTACTGACGGAGAAGATCGCGCGGATTCTCCGCGAGAAAGCCCACCTCGCGACGCTCGATCTCTCGGCGGACCTCCGGCGCGCGGACCAGCTGATCGCAGAGCTGGAGCTGACGCGGGATCTAAGTCAGCACGTCGTGCACGTCGACTGCGACGCCTTCTTCGCGGCGGTCGAGGAGCTGGACCACCCAGAGCTGAAGACCGTGCCCATGGCCGTCGGCAAGGGCGTCCTGACGACCTGCAACTACGAGGCGCGCAAGTTCGGCGTCCGCAGCGGCATGGCCTCCTTCGTGGCCATGAAGCTCTGCCCGCGGCTGGTCTGCCTGCCGATGAACTACGACAAGTACAGCGCCAAGGCGAGGGAGATCCGCGCGGTCTTCGCACGGTATGACCCCCTTTTCGAGAGCGCGAGCATCGACGAGGCCTACCTCAACCTGACAGCCTACTGTGCGGAGAACGGGGTGGGCGCGGAGGAGACGGTCGAGCGCATGCGCGCCGAGGTGCTGGCCGAAACCAAGGTCTCGGTCTCGGCGGGCATCGCGGCGAATGCCAAGCTGGCCAAGATCGCCTCGAATCGGAATAAGCCGAATGGCCAGTTCTGCGTGCCGAGCGAGAGAGAGGCGATCATGGCGTTCATGCGGGAGCTCCCGGTGCGGAAGGTGAATGGGGTGGGGCGGGTGTTCGAGCGCGAGCTGGAAGCGATCGGCATCAAGACCTGTGGGGATATCTTCCCGCAGCGGGCGTATCTGACGCGCCTGTTTGGGGAGAAGGCGGCGTACTTTCTCATGCAGTGCTATCTGGGTCTGGGGAGGACGAAGATCCAGCCCGTGGACAACTATGAGCGGAAGAGTGTGGGCACGGAGCGCACGTTTCATGAGTTGGGCGGTAAGGAGGAGCTTCGCGCGAAGTTATGGTCGGCGGCCGAGGAGCTGGAAAAGGACCTCGCTCGCACGGAGTTCAAAGGTCGTACCCTGGTGTTGAAGGTCAAGCTGGCAACCTTCGAAGTGCTCTCGCGGCAATGTCAACCCTCGCGCGCGGTATTCACCGCCAAGGATCTCTATGCCTTCTCCCTACCAATGCTGGAGAAGCTGGAGAAGGAGATCCCTGACATGAAGCTGCGATTGCTTGGTCTGCGCTGCACCAATCTCGTGAGCACCAAGAAAGTCGGCATCGAGTTCTTCGGGGTCGCCCCTCGGCCTAAACTAGCCGTGGAGCCGTCTACCGACGACAATCCCGACCAAGAGATCGGCGCGGAAGAAGCATTTGAAAGAGCTGCGCGTCAGGAGTTACACGACGAGATGAATGAGATTGAGAAGCTCAGCCAGGAAGTCTCCGAATCAGCAGATGTTGACGGCAAGCCAGCCCAGAACACAGCCCCAGCGTATTGGGATTGTCCGATATGTTTGAAACCCCAGGTGGCCGATGATCGGGTCTTCAACGACCATGTCGACTACTGTCTCTCCAAGCAGACCATCAAAGAGGCGGTCCAGGGTGCCACTGAGCATGTCCGCGAAGAAACCCCGCCGGCGGCGTCCAAATCCCGCAAACGCAAACCTCCCGGACAGGAGTCTCCGGATCCGCGACAGAAGAAACTGTTCTTTTCTTGACCACTGCATGGTATGATATACATCGATGTTGAGCTCCGATGGAGCGTTCTCCGATTTCAACCGTCATTCCTCGGCCGGTCCGTGGAAATTACACCCCAATCTGTTTACAGCAGTATTTGGCGTCACCACTCCTGTTTTGAGAGTCATACACTATAGACAACCGCATATACCCCTTTTGGCTCCCTACACATTAACAAATTTGAATTGGATAAAACATATTTTGTTAGACATTTCCCTCAGAACAGTACTGAAGAACGGGGTCACAGCCCACAATCAGTTGCTAACGAGCAGCACCTGTGAGCTCCATAGCATTTTATTCTGCGGGAAATATCATCCTCTACTATACAATCCACCCTCCCACTCAGCAAGGTAATTCCCTCTCACCCAATCAGTCCGAAACACCGCTCTTTGTCCACCAGAAATCACACTCCTTGCTACTCCATTCATCATCCGCCATCTGCGCCGTCACGCCCACACCCCGGCCCCCCGCACGCTCATCATTGCCCTCTCCAAGCACCATAATCCTCTGCGAAGCATCAAACGGCTCCCAGCGCGGTCTTCGCGCAAACCTCCCTCGCACCGCATTCGGATCCCCACTCACAATAAACGAAGTGATGTACGCATGAAACGTCCCGGCCATCTCCTCCTGCGCCGGCGAGAACGCCCTGACCTCGGGATCGAACGTCTCATACGCCATCTGATCCCCATGATTCGCCCCGCCCAGCACGGTCCTATTCAACGCCCACCGATACAGGAACACCGGCTCGCGCTGCTGCTGCGCCGCCGACACAAACCGCGCCGTCTGGCGCACGGGACACGCATACGCGTAGTGGCCGTACGCGGCCTCGACGCGCTTGAACTGCGGGCCCACGCTGATATTCCTCGTCTCGAGGTACGGGGACGCGCCATCGACGGCCGGATCCGGGTAGAGCGCGTCGATGGCGCGCAGGTCCTGGGCGGTCCACGCGGGGAGGAGGGCTGCGAAGAAGGCGGAGAATTCGGCCGCGGTGGCCAGCGCCGTCGGCACGTAGTACGTGCCCTCGTTGGTGTTGAAGCCCGTCAGCAGTGCAATGTTCTTGTTCCAGGCGCCGGCGCGCCAGGCGTCGATGGGCCGGCGCTTGATGAGGTCGCCGTCGATGACGGGCTGGAAGGCCCACCGTACGGATGGGTTGTAGCGGTCGAAGACGGTGGAGGAGGCGGTGGTGATGGTCGTGGACGGCGCGGCGCGCAGGCAGGTTAGGATGTTGGGGTCGGGGAGGGACAGGGTGTGGGCGCATCCGGCTGCGGTCACGAACTCCCGGAATTGTGCTTCGTGTAGGGCCGCGTTGTGGGCGTGGACGGCGCGAGAGGTCGCGGCGCCGGATTCGATGATCGCCCGGTGGAAGTAGGTGTGTTGTAGGTCGGGGTTTAGGATGTGGTGGGCGATCTGGGGGTGTTTAGTCTTCGGGTTTCTGGGGGGGTGTGGTGGTGAAAGGGGTGGGTGACTCTTACTGAGTGCGCGCCGGCCGAAAGCCCGATCAGAGTGACTTGGGATGGGTCGCCGCCGAAGCTGGCGATGTTGTCTTGCACCCATTGGAACAGGAGGAGTTGGTCGTGCAGTCCGAGGTTAAGGATGCCTTCGTTCGCTGTGGTGGTCGAGGGGAGGAAGCCGAGAGCACCGATTCTGCAGTGTGTTAGTTGCGCATGTTTCTTGTTCGCCTTGCTAGCCTCGAGGGCGCATGCACTTGCCTGTAGTTGAAGCTGACCGCGACAAAGGGCTCGTCGGCCCAACCCACCATGGACGCTGTATTGTGCATCGAGGCTGGTCCGATCAGTTACCACTCATGCAACCTTGGAAGCCTGTCCTACCTGTTCCGCGGTTATAAGCGCCACCGTGAACGTAGACAGCAACAGGGAGCTTGCCCTGCACCCCCTGGGGACGAAAGACATTGACCGTAAGACAATCCTCGCTGCTGCCGCTATCCCCGGGGATCTGCAACAACTGCTTGCCTGGGCAGCTGTCGAACCATCAGCCGACGCGCGGTACAGATGTACTGAACACATACCGTGGACCATAGCGACTGGCATCGACCAACTCGTCCGACGCATTGACAGGAACGGCCCGACGGAACCTGCGATCGCCCACCGGCGGTACGGCATAGGGGATTCCACGGAACGCGTCCACCGGATGGTTTAAAGTGTCTGTCAACGTGGTGCCCACCACCGTGCCCTGGGATATGGCGACGCGGGGCCGATCCAGGAGGATAGCATTGTGTAGCGACGAGGGCAGCCACGAGGCAAGGAGTGTTTGGAGCTGTTGAGTGCTGCTAGATGGCTGCTGGACAAACAGCAGCAGAATGAGCGGCAGTGCAGCCAGGAGCAACGGTCTCGCACTCAGCATGGTCGGTCGGTAGTATCACGTATGGAGTGAACAAAACTCCGGAATTCTGACTGAACTGATTGCCGAACACGGTCCTTTTATTGGGGAGTTGGGGAATCTCCTCATCGGCGACCACTTTTGCGTGCCGACAGACTGCGCTATCAATCACTTTCCCCGCTCCTCCCCTCAATCTTATCTTCGCCTCCTCCATCTCCCGCTTATCTCGGACACTCTCCGAGATATAGTTACTTCGTCACGGGCGTTTATCGAGGGTTGGCTGCTCCTCGCAAGATGGGTGGTTATCGGTCCTCGCTCGTGGAGGACACTGCTTTCGGCAGCTTGGTCCGGGTTGAGCACTCTTATCAGCTATGGGTGCCACTGATTGCCACAGAGCAAGTCTCCCATGATGAAGGGTTGAAGGTCATGCTTCGAGGAGCTATGGGGAAATGCCCAGTACCTTATCTCAGGATAATAGAGGGGAGGCTGTCGAGGCGGGCTGCCTTGGGAGTATTTAAGGCATCCCTCATTTCTCGAGTGGTCTTTCAGGAACCATCTATATCACCATACATCCATCTAAATGGCGGCAATCAATCCTCTCCAACAAAGAGTCAAGCATCAGGAAAAGGAGAAGCCCCCTCCTGTGAACGTATCCAAAGCCGACGACGTGGAAGTCGGCGAGGTCTCCTCGCTGGACGAGGCCGAGCTCTTCCTCCATGAGCACGGCGTCTCGCACGACCAACTCCAGGCAATGCTCGACGATCCCGTCCGGACGAGGAAGCTGAGACGACGTATCGATCTGATCCTGCTCCCGCTCATGTGCGGCACCTACTGTCTCCAATACATCGACAAGCAGGTGCGTCTCTCCCCCCCCACACAACAGCTGGAAGCTAAGTCTGCGCAGGCCTTATCATACAGTGCTGTGTTCGACTTGTTCACCGACGCCCATATCGACAGCAACCAGTACAGCTGGCTTGCCAGTATCTTCTACTTTGGTAGCGTGCTCCCGTCCCGTGGTATGCTGGCGGGTCGCTGACGGGGGTCAGGGTATCTGTTCTGGGAGTACCCGGCCAGCTACATTGCACAGCGGCTGCCGATTGGCACCGTTGTGTCGAGTTTCGTGTGAGTGCGTCGCCGAGATACGGAGGTGTGCAAGCTAACGAGGCGTAGGATCGCCTGGGGCGCGATTCTCATGATCACCGCGGCCTGCCACGATTTCACCGGGATGGCGGTGTGTCGGTTCTTGCTGGGATGCTTTGAATGTATGTTCCTCCTGTGTACCATAGGCAGACCCAGCTGACTTCGCAGCGCCAATCACGCCGCGTTTCATGATGATCGTGGGCATGTGGTACGTTCGTCAAGAGCAGCCCTTCCGCGCAGGGATCTTCTACTGCTGCAACGGGGTGGGATCGATGGTATGCTGGCCTTTGTGGAATTCTACAATTGATCCGAGACTCACTGACTGAGTAGGTCGGCGGACTGATCACCTACGGCATCGGCCAGATGGACGGCTTCCCCGTCTGGCGCGCCGTGTTTCTCATCTGCGGCGGGGCGACCATCCTCTGGGGGATCCTCATGCTGCTCTTCCTGCCGAACAGCATCCTCTCCTCGAAACGCTTCTCCGTGGAAGAGAAGATCATGCTCATTGGTCGCGGGAAGCAGAACCAGACTGTATGGCCTCTAAGTTCTGTTAACATGGTCAGAGCTAATCGCTACTCCGATGGCTCAGGGTATCCTCAACCGCTCGATCAAGTGGTACCAGATCCGCGAAGCCCTCATAGACCCGCAAGTCTGGCTGTTGTTCCTATTCACTCTGCTGAACGAGACCGTCAACGGGGGTGTAGCCAACGTACGTCCTCTCCCCTCGTTTCAGAAGCTGACGACATGGAATACGAGATCCTAACCCCCCGAGGGAAACAGTTCGGCAAACTCATCATCCGCGGCCTAGTCTCCAGCTCCCTGCTAACCACGGTCCTGAGCATCCCCCAAGGCGCCTTCCAGGTCCTCTTCATCCTCTCGGGCACATACCTCTCCTCGCGCTTCAAGAACATCCGCACGCTCATCATGGCCGTGTACCTCATCCCGACGGTGATTGGTGTCTGTCTCCTCTGGAAGCTCCCGCGGACGAATCGCTACGGCGTGTTGCTCGGATACTACATCGTAAGTGCCCTGCCCTTTCTTACTTGACACGGAGCACAACGTCAACTCCAACCATCATGCCAGGTGGGATCCTTCGTCACCTCGCTCGTGCTCGCGCTGCAAATGCCTTCCAGCAACATGGGCGGCTACACCAAGCGCGTCACGGCCACCGCGTTCGTGTTCCTGGCGTACTGCATCGGGAACATCATCGGCCCGCACGCGTTCCTGGCGGAGGAGGCGCCCGTCTACGCGACGGGGTGTAAGTTGATCCTGGCGTGTGCGCTGTGTCAGATGGCGATTGCGGGGCTGTTGCGGGTGCTGTTGGCGCGGAGGAATCGTCGGCGCGAGCTCGATGTCGCAGTCGTCGCCGAAAGAGGAGAAGAAGAGGAAGAAGAGGTGATGGCCGATCGGACGGATTTCGAGGTATGTCTGCTGCCTTTTACCTGTGCTTGCTCAAACTACAGTTCCCAGCTAACGGATGAGTGTGCGTGTGTGTGTAGAATCCTCAATTCCGCTATGTTCTCTAAATTTATAACCCCACGCGTCTAAACACACAAGCAACCCCATCCCACCCCCCACCCCCAATTTTCCCTCCTCCTCTACAAAAAATAGAAAATCACATAGGCAACCCCGCCATCTCCCCGACCTTCCAATACCGTCTCATATTCTCCGCCCGCAACGCCTCCACCTCCTGGTCGAGGTGTTCAAACAACACCGTCCCAAACCCCTCCAGCAACCGCTTCACCTCCCCGCGCTCCAGATCCGTCTCCCCCCGCCGACACCCCTCCAGATACCGCTCCAGCGCGTCCATCCCCCGGTGGATCACCTTATGCTGGCCGACCAGGCTCAGCTCGCGCCGGAACTCTGGCATCCGGCGCGCCAGCACGGGGAAGATGTGCCGCTCCTCGATCGTGTGGTGCATCGTGAGGTGGTGGCAGAATTCCAGCCCCAGGGTGATCAGGGCTTTTGGGGGCAGGGTGGGTTTTTTGTTGGCTGGGGCGCACGCGGTTTGGAGGGTTGCGTAGGTGTGGCGGAAGTGGGTGTGCTTGTTTTTTTGGATGTTAGTATTGGGATGGTGGGGGGGGTGAGAGATAGGGCGTTGGGGGGGGGGAGTGGTAAAGTGCTTGGTAAGAGTAAGGTAGGTCAGGTGGTGTGTTCTGTTGTATGGTGGATGGATACATATAGTTAAGTTGTTGTGTACTGGTACTCAGCGGGGAGATAACCCAGTAACCCACGGGGGAGGAGGGTAGGGTAGGGTAGGTCAGGTAGAGAGGGAACACCATAAGATATCTGCACGATTTCCCCGGGGAACATACAAACTGATCCATATGCTCCGCCAACCGATTATACACCCGAAATTCCTTCGCGGAGAGCGGCGGGAGGGGGGCCTCCTCCGCTTCCGCGGGCGGCTGCTCACCGGGCTTGGGCTTGGAGTAGTCGGGTGTAGCTTGCGCAGCAGCAGGCGGCGGCGGCGGCATGGTGGTTATCTTCTGTTGATAAGGCACACACTCAAGGGAAACGCGGGCGGGGGCTATCAGTGCTGGTCTGCGCGGGCGAGCAGCAGCAGCAGCAGCAGGGCGAGGGAGGCGGGAAATACTAAAGGGTGGTCGTGCAATGAAGCGCATGGGATTGGAATCGGAAAGATTGTCAGCAATTGTAAGCAGGAGATTAGAATATTGATTATGATCGTGATTATGATTTGGATTAGTATGGGGGCTGATGCGGTTGGATAAGAGAGAAAAACTACGGAGTACAAAAGACTTTCGGCAGTTGGAGGCGTCCGTTAGGGACCGGGGCTGTGGGGCAGGGGTTGGATTGGGTCTAGTGTGATGTGGATGGGTGGGCTGGGCGGTGTGCGGAGCTAACTAGGCACCAGTGGGGTGGATTGCCGGCAGAATAAGGAAAGGGGATTCAAGCACCTGCACATCCACTGGGTAGACACTGGAGGCTACTCCGATATTGACCGCCCATTTTTATGCTAGACTAACACTAAACCCATTCAGAACTGGAAATAGAACTGCCAGGGAACTCCCAGTCTGCAAAAGATCTCCAATGTCCAATGAACAGTTCTAAAAGTAGTTGAGCACGAAAATACAATCTTTCAAAAATCGTCATGGACAATGTACTCTCCGTAGTACCATCCCTCCGGAATCAATTCACCCACCACCAGCACAGCCATATAACCACCACCACCAGACAGCTCCCCCAATCCCAATCCCAATCCCAATCCCATTCCCCATGAACATGAACATGGAAATAGACATGGCCACAGACATCATCCGCGCCGGCTGGGACCTCAACCCTACCAGTACCGCCGCCCGCGCTGCCCGCGCCCGCGCCCACCCGCAGCCATCCTTCTCCTTCTCCTCCTCCTCCTCCTCCTGCGCGACAACCCCCTCGCCCCCACCCAGACCCCCGGGGCTGAACCTCCCGCTCGACAAGCAGACGTCTCTGATTCAAGTGTGCATCGACTTCCGCCACTACACCAAGGGAACACAGACGACGGCCCGATTCTAGGACCGGGTGGCCGATGACTTCCGCCAGGTTTTGCGTCGGCCCGCTATGACTCCCGCGGCGGTCGAGCAGTTGGTCCGCGCGATCGAGGACGACTACGTGCGCTGGGTTGAGGCGTGGGAGCAGGGCCGGGCGCGGGACAAGGGTTCGGAGTATGAGGGGTGGTTGGGGAGGTGGATGAGGGGGCGGGATGGGTTTTATGCGAAAATCGCGGCGGCACGGGAGGATGAGAGAATAGCGGAGGCGCGGGAGGAGGAGGGGGAGGGGGAGGGGGAGGGATCGATGGGGCAGAAGCAGCACCAGCAGCAGCAGCAGCAGCAGGAGGAGGATGAGGAGGAGGATGAGGAGGAGGATGAGGATGAGGTTGAGGACGAGGATGAGGTTGAGGACGAGGATGAGGTTGAGGACGAGGATCAGGTTGAGGATGAGGTTGAGGCGCAAGAGCGTCGCGATCAACTAGCCACACTTCGTATGCCTCATGAGAAACGTCGCTTTATGGCCTCCAAGGCCTCCGAGGCCTCCGACGAGGTGCCACATAAAAGGCAGAGGCGCGCAAACCCGGAAGAATCTGAGAGGGCGCGCTTATTTCGCGTGATTGCTGACTCGTTGGAAGCTGAAAGCTCTTCCGAGCGCAAGGTGAAAGAGATGGAACACGAGATGCAAATCATGCAGCACAAGTTGGATAGGATGAACCACAAGGTAGACCTGATTCTAAAACACATCAAAAAATAGTGCAGATATGGAGATCTTCGAGAACTTCGCGGCCCAGACTCCTGCCGTACAACCACAAACATCAGGAAGCGGAATTTACAATGGACATAACTAAAAGATGGGAAATCGAGATATCAATTCATTAGAACTGCCTATGTTTACAGTATGTTCCAGGTCCTCAATGGATGTTTGCCATCGCAACAGTTAAGTTGCAAGACACACATCTAGTACGTCGCTGGGCGAGAATTTCTCATTTCAATATCAGCACTTCTTCGGCACAACCACAGTCATGGACAGGCTGGATTGCAATTTGACATCCGTGCTAGGGAACCTAAAAGAAAAGAGAATAAGGTGTCAGGTCAATGTATTAAAGTATGGCGGTCATGGCGACGAAATGAGGTATAGAACATGAGCCAGCCGCGGTCACTAGGTAAGTATCAAGACATGTCGTAACTCCGTAGAAGATATTGGAACAATCTACAGTTCCTGGTGGGCGAGCTCATGAATATTCTCGGGCGGCCGGAAGTTGCCCTTCCTAAGCTCTTGCCATGCGAGATCGAACCGCGCACCCAACATCCAAGCCGTGCCAATCTACAACAGTCAGTAAACAATCGTGTGAGAGACCGAGAAAGACATACCATAACAACCGAGACGATGACCACAATCACCAGCATGAGGCCCATCATAAAGCACACATCCTGGCGCGTGTCGGCCTCTTCCTCTCTCTTCTTACGCTCAGCCTCAGTCATCTCGCCGGTGATACGACGCTTGGCCACCTCGGCGGACTGAGTGGGGAAGATCGTCTCAATCCACTTCTCAATCTACCAAGTATTAGTAAGGGCTCACGTGAACCAAGGGGAGTCAACATACCCGTCCGCAGACCAGACTAATCTTCAGGAAGTTGGGATCCTTAGGAGTGTTCTTCTTGTGGATCCGACGGGCGTAGACACGGAAGGTGTCACTCAGTACCCGCAGGTTCTGGGTGGATTCGAACATGAGCTTGCACGCCTCACCCTTGGTGATCTTGATGTTTCTTTCGAAGATCGCCGGGTTGCGGAAGCACAGCTCCAGGGTAGCGATGGCCATGGACTGCGGGATGGCACAGAAGTTGAAGATACTCTGCTCCCGGAGACCAGCCAGATAGAACAGGCAGTCCTCCACATGTTCCAATGCGTTCAAGACCATCTCGGAGCCGCAGTTAAGCGCTGCCTCGCGATGCTGTGGGTCAAACAGATCGTCAAAGTTGGTGACGTGCTTCGACCAAATTTCTTTGGGCCAAAAGCGACGCTTATCGTCATTGTCCTCTCGGACGTCACGGATGATGTTGGTCTTCTGCAGGAAGAGACCCATCGACTTGTGCAGACGAGTGCGCTCCAAGAGAGCCGGGTTGGCAAACTCGGCCTCGACAAACAGACGCGTCAAGCCTTCGCCCACCAGACCAGCCACGTACCAGCAGTATTCATCGTACTCAGCCGTGGTCTTGACGCTGGCGTCCTCGAATTCGGCCTTCCGGCAGTAGTCGGCCATACCGTTGCCCATCTTATCGGTGATGTCCTTCACGATCGCCTGATAGGCCGGCTTCATGTTCTTGAATTCCGTGATGACGTTGTGAAACTGAACCAGCAGCTCACGGTCCTTCTCCTCGGGGCGGTTGCCGGTGAAGGTCCACCCATCCTGCTCGAGGAAATCCTTGAAGCCGCGGAGGAGAGGCTCCTTGGTCTCCAGAGGGATCGAGGTGTCATCTTCAATGGTGTCCAAGCCGCGCAGGACCAGGTAGAAAATGCAGACCGGCAGCAGCAACTCGGGATGTAACTCCTTGATGACGGCGCTGAAGCTGCGACTGGTCAAGTCGAGGAATTTGAAGCAGGCCTTCTGGGTTTCGGTCTCGTCCTTCTCATTGCGTTCGTGAACGGGTGAGTGCCAGACTTTCCTATTACCACGGGCGCGGACCCCTTCGTAAGCGTTGGCACAAACACACGACCCATCATCACCGCTCAAGGACGTGAGCCAGTACTAACCATTGCACTATCGACCTCAATTCTGAGGGGTGAAAGGTGTAGTAGAAGATGTTCGAAGCGAGGCCCATTGTGAAGACTGAAAAAACGACGGGGTATTACGACCGGCGAAAAGCCAGATTGACAACGTGAGGCAAGGATTATTATGGGGTCAACAACAGCAGCAGGATAAACAGTAGTGAATCAAGTGACCGAATCAACGGGAACCCAGACGATTGAAATGATAATCGTGGTACAATAATGTACAGACAGCTATGAGCGAATGGCCTCAGTAGCAGCAAAGGGGACGCGGAGAGAATGAGACGGAGGTGGAGGGGAAAGACGGGAGGAAGGAGGAAGGAGGAAGAAGAAGGGAAAGTATGGAGAGGAGGATGGAGAGTGAGAGAGAGAGGGAGGGAAATTAAATTGGGCGTAAAAAAGGGGGTGGGAGGAGGGAGGGAGAGAGTGAGAGAAGAAAGAGAAGAAGAAGAAGAGAAGAGAAGAGAAGAGGAGAAAAAAAAACAGTTGGTGGAAGAAAAGGTGGTGGATGGAGAGGAAGAAGCGAAGAGGAGAAAACCAAACGAGGCAATTCATTTTTCCCGCGCCGAGAAAGAGAGAAGAAGCGGTGCAAAGATGCAAACATCGCCTCTGACTGGCTCCGATGAGCCCCCGGGGGGCTGTGACCCGGTATTTACCGCATCCTTCGCCCGAGACTTGGCAGAGAGCGGGTCTTGCTGCCTCTTCTTGCCCCGTTGTGTGACCATACGTGACGGTACCTCTACCGCAACAGAGACCAAAAAAACATCGATCGCTCCCCCGCCATGACGAAAGGGTCGTCGCAAGGCATCCATCTGCCTTTCTCATGAAAAAATAGTCCCAATCTGACCAAACTGAACTCTACAACTGGTTGAGCTTCTACCTTCACAGATTAGATCTTGTGTGGTAGTTGACAACTTACCCTGCAGCAGCCTTTCCAAGACCCACGGCTGCATCTCTTCCCCCCTCCGCTGGCTGTTCTTTTGCTGCAGCCCAAAACCGATAGCCAAATCATCATCCCTCGCGTGGTCGGGTAAAAGCTTTGCTCCATCCCACCATGGTTGTCGACACTACATACTACGACGCCCTCGGCGTTCCTCCCACTGCGACCGAGCTGGAGATCAAGAAGGCCTACCGGAAGTTGGCTATCGTCACCCATCCTGGTTCGTCCGCGTGGCCCTGTGTTGTCAGCCCTCGAGCGAACTGACCCTTTGGCAGATAAGAACCCCGGCGATGAAACTGCACATGCGCGCTTCCAGGCGGTGAGAACGACCCTCGAGAGATAACCCCGCTGATACTAATCCTGCCCGGGCTTGACTAGATTGGAGAAGCCTACCAAGTTCTCAGCGATGAAGAATTACGCAAACGCTACGACAAGTTTGGCAAGGAGGATGCCGTCCCCGGCGGCGGTTTCGGTAAGTCGACGACGGCACAAGATACGCGGACAGCACTGACTCTGGTCTTCCAGAGGACCCGGCGGAATTCTTCAGCATGATCTTCGGTGGCAGTGCGTTTGTCGATCTCATCGGTGAGATCTCGCTCATGAAGGACCTGACCGCGACGATGGACATCACGATGCAACAGATGGAGGAGGAAGAACTGGCCGCCTCCGCCGAGGAGAAACTCAACATCCACGATGAGGAGCAAGCCGCTCGCGCCTCTGCCGAGGGTACGACGCCAACCGCGACTGAGTCCCCGGCCGCCGCACCCGAGAAGCCCGCCGCTGAAAAGCCCGCCGCGCCCACCTCTTCCAGCTCCGGTGCTAGCACGCCCCGCCGCTTCATGGGCCAGCAGGCCATCATGGACAAGTCCGAGGAGGAAGCGCGCATGGAGGCAGCCGGTCTGTCTCAGGAAGAGAAGGAGCTGCGCAAGAAGGAGAAGAAGAAGGGACTGTCGAAGGAACAACAGGAGCGGCTGGCAGCCTACGAGCTGGAGCGGAAGAAGGCCCGCGAGGAGCGCGTCAACACCCTGGCCACCAAGCTGATTGACAAGATCAGCGTGTGGACGGAGACCGACAAGGGCGCGGACGTCACCCGCGCCTTCGAGGAGAAGATCCGCCTGGAGGTGGAGAACCTGAAGATGGAATCGTTCGGTTTGGAGATCCTGCATGCGATCGGCGCCACCTACGTGCAGAAGGCTACGTCCTTCCTCAAGTCGCAGAAGTTCCTGGGTATCTCCGGCTTCTTCTCGCGCCTGAAGGACAAGGGCACTCTCGCCAAGGAGACCTGGACGACTATCTCGACCGCCATCGATGCGCAGATGACGATGGAGGAGATGGCCAAGTTGGAGGAGCGCGGTGGAGAGGACTGGACGGACGAGAAGAAGGCCGAGTATGAGAAGAAGGTGACTGGTAAGATCCTGGCGGCCGCCTGGCGTGGCAGCAAGTTCGAGATTCAGAGCGTGTTGCGGGATGTCTGCGACCAGGTCCTCGGCGACAAGCGCGTGAAGTTGGACAAGCGTGTTGAGCGCGCCCACGCTTTGGTGATTGCGGGCAACATTTACTCCAAGGTGGGTGGCTATCTACTTGCGCAGTTATCATGGAAGCTAATTCGAACTACAGGCCGAACGTGACCCCGAGGAGGAAGGTGACTTTATGGCATTCGAGCAGTTGATGGCCGAGTCAATGACGAAGAAGGGCAAGGATGAGAAGAAGAAGAAGGGCAAGCATGGGCATTTCCACCACCACCACGAGGAGGAGGCCGAGGCCACGGCTGCTTAGTTCTACTTGTGCATGTGTATTGATTTTGTCCCAGTATAAGGCTGTCTGGTTTCGACTGGATCCTTGGTTGGATATGGGATGTTTCTCTGTAGCGACTGGTATTTTGATTTTTCCACGCGCACCGATGATGTGACCCACCCATACTTAGATGGATTTTAATAGATTGCTTTTGCTTGAGGAGGTGATGTGGTGCTTAGAGTAGGGATGATTCAGAGCGGTGTTGATTTTGATGTGCCATGGCAAGATAGTAAAAAAAGTGAGACTTGCCTTCCCAACCCCGGTGAGTTGTTGTGCCTGCAGATTCCCCAGCCTCCCGACATCGGGGCTTTTGCCTGATAAGCTTTGAGCCTTCTTGCTCCCGTTCGCAGGTCGAGTCCACCGTCCGTCCATCTGCAACTAGTGCCAAGTCTGAATAATTTATCTCCTATCAAGGTCCCCCGCACGCGACCAGCTACCGTGTTTGGATTACTCCTCCCCACTGTTGGCCGTCTAGCTGGAATGTAACCAGTTTCTGCTGCCCTTGATACGGCGGAGTTCCGCGTCTTTTGTCCGACAATTGACTCCATTGATCGTCACAATCCTTCTTGCGTCGCCCACCCGCCCCGTTATGGACCGCGGTATATAACCCTAACTTCCCCCGCCTGCTGCACGATGACTCCGAGACCTCCCCGGCTGTGTCATCGTACGACCCGCGCCTCCCTCTTCATAACCCTCGGCCTGCTCCTCCTGGCTCTGAACCTCATCCCCTCCTCAATGCTGCTCTCCTCCACCCAGGTGATCCTGGCCACCGTGGGCGCCAGCGCGGCTGCTCTGCCCAGCACATCATCCGCCGCAGCCTCCGCACCGACGGGCTCCGCCCTACCCGCTGGCTTCGACATCACCGCATACTGGGGCAACCTGAGCCCCTACAAAGATGGCCCCGGGTTCAACGTCTCAACCGGCGTTCCGCTGGGCTGCGAACTCTCGCAGGTGCACGTCCTGCACCGTCACGCCCAGCGGTACCCGACGCCGTATGCTCTCGACGGCCTCAGCATGGAGGCCTTCGCGCAGAAGCTCCAGAACTACAGCCTGCAGCACCCCAACGAGACGCTGGGCACCGGCCCGCTGGCCTTTCTGAACGACTGGAGATACCTCATGGGCGAGGACCTTCTGCTGCCCTCCGGCGCGGCCACCGAGGCGAGCTCCGGGGCCAACTTCTGGAACAAATACGGCCGGCCGCTGTTCCGTGCCCCGGCCGGTCTCGCGGACTGGGATCCGTCGTTGAACGTGTATCCGAACGGGACGCAGCGGCCCAAGCCCATCTTCCGGACGACGGGACAGGCGCGGATTCTTGAGAGCGCGCGGTGGTGGTTGAGTACGTATCTCCCTTTTACCTACCCGACCATTCCCTTACGTTATGTACTAACCGCCCCGATCCAAAAAGGTGGATTCTTCAGCAGCACGAACGCCAACAACTCCGCCAGCCAATACGACCTAGTGATCATCCCGGAGACGAGCGGCTACAACAACACTCTAGCAGCGACGTGCCCCGAAGCGCAGTACGAGGGGTGAGTACCGTAGTTCCAAACCATCCATCCCCCCGCTTCGTCAAACCCAAAACTAACCCCCCGGTCCCAAACAAAAAGGGACACCTCCGCCGAAACCTTCCTGACCAAAACCACCCCGGCAATCCTCAACCGGCTCACCCCCTACCTCCCCCGCCGCCTCGCCTCGACGCTCACCCCCCTCGACATCCTCAGCATGCTGAACCTGTGCCCGTACGAGACCGCCGTCCTAGGCAGCTCCGCTTGGTGCCCGCTCTTCACGGCCTCGGACTGGGAAACGTTCGCCTACGCGCTCGACCTCCAATTCTACGGCGACTACGGCTTCGGCGCCGCGTCGGGCCGCGCGCAGGGCCTCGGCTGGGTGCTCGAGCTGGCCGCCCGCCTCAACAACACCCTCATCACCGCGCCCGCGGCCAACATCAACCTCACCTACGACTCGTCCCCCGCCACCTTCCCGCTGCATCAGAAACTGTACATGGACATGTCGCACGACGACGTGATCGTCTCCGTGCTGGCCGCGCTGGGCGTCGAGTATTTCAACTTCGGCCCCGCCGGGTTGCCCGGCAATGTGAGTGTGCCGCCGCCCCGGAATTTCCGGTTGAATGAGGTGGCGCCGTTTGGGGCGCATCTGGTCGCGGAGGTGTGGTCGTGTCCCGCGGGTCGGGAGCGGGTGCTGGGTGGGGAGACCTTGTATGTGAATCCGACGGTGAAGGGGGTCGTGGAGGCGGAGGATTGGATTAGGTTTGTGTTGAATGGGAAGGCTGTGCCGCTGGGGGGCGTGAGTGGGTGTGAGCGTGATGATAGTCAAGATGGGTTTTGTTTGGTGGAGGGGTTGTTGGGCGGTGTTGGCGAGATGGTCAGGTTGGCGGAGTATGATAGGGCTTGTTTGGGGAATGGGACCGCTGGTAAGGGGGGGCAGGTGGGCGATGGACGGCCGGAGTAGTTGCAGTGGTATACTGTGTACTGCTGGATGAGATGGAAGTTGGTGTTTGTGGTGGATGAGTAGGGTGGAAGAAGGTGTGGTGAGGACGATGATGAGTCCATGGTTTGAGAAATGAGACGCGGTGGAGGTAAGACCGTTGATCTGGACCCCGGAAAACTCGCAGGAAGTAGAATGAATCCATTCGATCTCGATTCTATGGATAATGTCTAAACGCTGGGGTATCTAGTAACAGTAACAGTAACAGTAACAGTAACAGTAACAGTAACAGTACCAGAGCAAGTTGCTGATCAGCCGGCCAACACAAATCAATCTATCGCTATCGCTTGTAACACACAGAAGCAAAAAAGACTAAATGCCAGCTTTAGTCGCGGTCCACAAACGCTCTCTCCGAATGCTGCAATCGAAGTCGAAGCCAGGGTAGAATATTAAGTATTAAGTAGAAGGGAAAAACGACGCCTGTACGGGCAGCTCATCGTTAATGGTTGGATGGCTCTTCGTCGGAGAGCTCCTCGTCCGACAGCTCCTCCTCGGAAAGATCCTCGTCCGATCGCGTCCTGTCGGACAAGTCTTCAGAGGTACTGGGGCTCGGGAGTGCAGGCACCACGTACTCCGGGTCGTTGGGGTCATGCATGTCCTCGGGCGCGAGCACCCGACCGCCCAGTTGTACGTCGCCCACATGGACCCGGTACTCGAGCGCCCGCTGACCTTCCTTGATGAGCTCCTCGGTCCACCCCAGGCACCGCTTCAGGCTCTGGTTCATCCGTTGGCTGTCGGCGAGCAGCTCCTGGTGTTTGGCCAGGTCGAGCAGGAACCGTTTCTCATCCCGTGTCCGATGGCTCGCATCCGGCTCAACCTGCGAGTCGGCCGGACTGAGCACGCCTGAATCAGCCATGGAATCCTCCTCGTCGCTCAAGTCCGACAATTCCTGCGGCGACGACCGGGTCGACGACCGCTCGCTGTGGGCCTCGTCGATCTCGCTGTGAATGGATAGCGTGGCAGACGCAGATCGCGACGACTGCGCCATGGACAACCGTCCCGAGCGGCTGAGGCGTCGGTACCGTCGTAGTTCCGCGTTCTGCTTGCGCATCTCGCGCTCCAGGGTTCGGTTGATGGCCAGCAGTGACGAGCTTCTGATTTCCAGATCCAGAATCCTCCGCTCGGTCCGCGCATTCAATGCTACGTCGTTGGAGGCTTGGCCACCGCTTTCTGACTTCGACGGACTCTGCATTCCGGAGCCATGTGTGTCAACCGACGCGATCGACCCATTGCTGAAGACGCGAGGACGAAGACCTGGCAACGGATCGGTAGCTATAGTGCTGGTGTCGAGCTTGGGTTCGGAGGGAGATATGATCAACGGGCTGGGTCGGAGGCCTTCTTTGTGGGGGTGAGGCATGGCGAGTGGGGCACTATTAGGGGCACCGTTGTTTGCCGAGTCCACGCTGGATGATTTGAGGTGGCGCACGGCGGGGACAGGTCGGGCGGAGACGGTGCTCAATGGAGGGCTTTGAGGCTGTACACTGGGTTCTAGGGGCTCTTCCAACTGTGAGCTGACCTGAGATGCAACGCCGTCGGAAAGGCGGGGGTTTGAGTTCACCCGAGCGGGTCGTAGTCGCGGTGAGGGAGAGGCAGGCTTGGACGAAACCACAGAGCGAGACAGCGATCGACGCTTGTACGAAGTAGGTCCTGTGCCAATATCACTCATCGGCGCTTGTCTTTCCTCTTGTCCGTTTGCGTAGACGAATGTAGTCGCGGAGGCCGATTTGCCCGCCAGTTTGGGCCGGACCTCGGTCGTCTCGGATGACGAAATTGTGGATCGGGCATCACTGGCGTGGAAAAACATGGGAGATGCAGACGCATTCTCGGAGGATATATGAGGTCGTGCGAGATGATTGGACTCTCCTGCCACTGTTTTGGTTCGGGCAACCTTCGGGGGTTCCAGCATGCCTCCCCGGACTGGGCTCCGCTCGGTGCGGAACCGCCCCTGATGGCCCCCCTGAGCCACGCTGGGTTGGGCCCAGGACACATGTAGTGAGCTCGTCCCATTCGAGGAGAGATTATTCGGCGAAGCAGTCGAACCGTCTCTTCTGCTGGCGCGGGAACCGGATCGAGGGGTCACGTTGGCACTGAGGAGGGAGGGTTCCGGCTCCCGCCGACCAGGGGCCGAGGAGGGATGCTCGGAGGGGGTCGACCGGTTAGGGGTGCGATATCCGCCTGGCGTGGCTAGTCGAGGAGTCAAAGGAGATTGAGACTTGGTTTGGGTGCGATGGAAGGATGCACTGAGGGCGGGGGTAAGGGGTTTGGCGAGATGGCCATGGGATTGTTTATCGGAGGTCATAGTTGCGGCAATCGAGGGGCGGCAGGAAAGGAGGGCGACTTATGGCATTGCGATGCTCCAGGAAGTTCTGAAGCATGATGGCACCAGCCGGTCACGGATCGCAAATTGAAAAGAAAGCCGTCAGGGTCAGGCAAGGTGAGGATGGGAAGAGGATAAGCGAGGCAAAAAGAGAAGAGAATTCGTGTGGGTTGTTGGGAGGGGGGGGGGAGTAGTGGTGAAAAGTGGGTGGAGTTAGTGGTGGTTTAGTTGCTGCCGACGGCGAGTTGTTGGCAGCAGCAGTCAGTCAGTCATAATTAATGAAGAGTTTAAAGTAAAGTAGAATGTTTTGGCCGAGCAAAACAATCCCCGCCCAATCCGGTTAGCTTTCCTCCTCCGCCGCCCGCCTTTCGTTTCACCGCCGCTATTATTATCCATTCAACCTTCTTCTTCTTCATCTTCATCTTCATCTTCTTCCTTCTCTCCCTTCGAAAGATAACCGACAGCTAATCGAACATCAGATGGAGCTGCTGATACGAGGCGTACCTTCACCAGCCGATCTGGACCACACACCAGATCACGGCCCGATGCCTCCCAGCCTCCGCCAACCCCTCGCGCATTGCATGGGCTGATGCAATTGACCCCCGATCGAGCCCGAAGCTTCATCCAGCTTAGTCACTCGGTGGCTACGGCGATCACCCCATAGTATCATATCAGGACTTCTACGCCCGGGATCCCCTCATTCCCTCCGTGAGGCTCGCGAGTTGATCCGATCAGATCAGGGACGCAGTTGACCCCGGTTTACCTCTGATCTCATGGGGAATGCCCGATCGGCCCATGTGTAGTGCACGTGATTCCCCCCTCCACTATGGCAGCCACGCAAGGGATGCATGGTCCTTCACCTCTGACGCCTGCGTCATCTGACACTCCAGATTTCTTGATTCTGGCGCCGAATCTGGGGTGGGAATGTGGTGTGCCAAGCTGATGGAGTTGTCTCTTCAAAGGGATAACATAGCCAGCTTAAATACCAACTATTGCCAGGACAAACCATCCTCCTGGTTGCTGATTGACTTCTTGCGCCCGTAGCGTTGCATTTGCTTCCCAATGTTCGTTATCCACCTAGATAAGGTGTCTGTCTCTGGTGAATGCCCGCTTGGTTCCTGGGGTTCCGGCCCAGTTCCGCCTCTGCGCAATGGTCTTTGAGGATAAATTCAGTAGTGGTCGCCCGATCCCACAGAAGTACAAAGTCTATCAATAGAGCATATTGGCCACAGGCTTTATGCTCATCGAGATGGTTGAGCTTCCAGAGGTGCATAATCTTACTACCTCACCAACCAAATTCTTGGATACAACCAAGCAATTGAAGAATATCAATGCTCCATTTGACTCTTGTGGTCAGGCCCAAACTTACGTTGCCGACTATCTATTTACTTGTGTGTAATTTCACCATAACTGGTTGCTTGTGCCGCTCGACCTCCCAGGATTCAGACTGCCATTCATCACAAATTTCTTCAGAGCTAAGACACGAATTCAAGTGGTACCTGCCGGTAACTAATACGGGGGAAGCATTCTGACTGTGGCTTATCTTGCAGAAGGTCTAGGGCTGGGTGTGCAACAACCGCCGCAACGTCGGCGTCGGAATCGGGTTAGAGCCAAACACTCGATGAAGATATTACCGCTGCAAGATAGTCACTGTGAATTAGCGTGGCGGGCGTTGTTGCGCTTCAGAGTCTTATGGCGTGCTTATTTTTCTTTTCGTTGCCCCCTTATTATCTTGCAGCGACCATGAACTTGCTTGTCATTTCCGTTTTGCAACGTGCTTCTAGGATTTGCCTGAGTCGAACATCGAAATTCAGAAGAACCGGATTTCAAGATGAGAATCGGCAACACACCCTCGAGCGGCAATCCTGTGGCGTATGCTCAGGAGGATCGCGTGCAGAGTATCCTTCAACGCCAGCTGGACGGATTACCTACCACACCCTCTGCAAATTGCACGGTGTTTGACTACGTGGGAAAATTGGATTTGCTTCTTATTGGAATCAGTACTTTGGCGGCCATAGTCGCTGGGGCACTCAACCCTCTACTTACTGTTGTCTACGGTCTGGTGGTTAGGTCTTTCCAGAAGCATGCGAACGGCGTGGATGATGGCGCAAATCTCTCCTCCAATGTGTCGAAACTCGCGCTGTACAACGTCTACCTCGGGATAGCCGAGTTCGTCCTCATCTACATTGCGACAGTGGGCTTCTACCACACAGGCGAGCGCATCACCCGGAACTTGCGTCGTGTATACTTGAGGGCGATCATCCGGCAGAATATCGCCTTCTTCGACACGCTGAGTCCCGGGGAGTTCACCGCACGTATCACGTCCGACATGAACGTCATTCAGGAAGGCATTACTAGCAAAATTTCAACCTTCTTGACAGCCTTGGCTACTTTCGCCTCGGCTGTTGTGGTTGCGTTCTTTGAGTACTGGAAATTAGCTTTGATGCTGATCTCAACTTCCCTCATCATTGGCGGGGCTGAGTTTCTAGGGGCTATGTATGCTTTGAAATTCAGTCGACAGAGCTCAGCGGCTTTGAATCAGGGAGCCTCTGTCGTAGAGGAAACCATCAGCTCTATCCGACATGTTGCTGCGTACGGGATCCAGAGTGCCATGCGTGAGCGATATTTGAAGCATCTTGACTTGGGCGAGACTTGGGGGCTCAAAGCACGATTGTCGGTAACGTTTATGATCGGAATCATGAATTCAGTACCGTATCTAAGCTACGCTTTGGCCTTTTGGCAAGGGTCCCGCTACGTTATCACTGGGGAGATGAGTGGGTCAGCCGTGGTCACAACGACCATGGCCATCATCATCGCTTCGTTCGCTGTTGGCCGGGTGGCTCCCAGTGCAGAGTCAATGGTCAAAAGTGTAGTACATGCCGGAGTCATTATGAAAGCTATTGCTCGCCAATCTCCCCTCGATCCACTGACCACGGAGGGACGAACCCTACCAGACGTTCACGGTGACGTTGAGTTTCACGATATCAGCCTGGTATACCCATCACGGCAGTCTGTGCAGGTTCTCGATCAGGTATCTCTGCACTTCCCGGCAAACAAGACGACGGCTCTAGTGGGAGCATCTGGCTGCGGGAAGAGTAGCATAGTCGGGCTTTTGGAGCGGTTCTATGAGCCAACTGGTGGTTATATCAGTGGGTAGCCACACCATGGATATCATCATTCATTTATCTAATCTCTATATAGCATTGGACGGTGTCGATATCACGCACCTCAACCTACGTTGGCTGCGACAGCAAATGTCCTATGTGGTGCAGGAGCCGGTCCTATTCAACAGGAGTATCTTCGACAATATCCTCCTAGGACTGAACGATCTAGGACAACATAGAACCATGCTTGAGGCGAGAGAGCTGGTGCATGCCGCGGCGAAAGTCGCCCATGCCCATGATTTCATCATGGCTTTGCCGCAAGGGTATCACACTGAAGTGGGTACGAAGGGCCTGCAATTGTCTGGCGGTCAACGGCAACGCATATGTATTGCAAGAGCAGTCATCAGCAATCCGAAGATTCTACTGCTGGATGAGGCTACATCTGCCCTTGACTCGAAGTCCGAAAAGGCGGTTCAGCTGGCTTTGGACTCAGCTGCCAGAAATCGAACGACAATTGTCATTGCTCACAGGTTGTCGACTATACGAAACGCCGACAACATCATTGTTATGGGTAAGGGAGTCATTCTTGAACAAGGAACACATGAAGATTTGATGGCCCTAAAAGGTGCCTATGCACAACTCGTAGAGGCACAGCAGGTTGACAGTGCCACGGACGGGGAGGCAAATGGGCGTCTCTTAAGTACTGAAGACGATGCTTCGAGTGATGGCAAGGCTGGGCCCTATGAAGTGTCGGAAACAGTCAACTTTCATCACGACGACTATCTCGCCAATGATCATGGACCACTTCATGACTCCAGACCTTCATTCAGAACCTACTTTCGAGTGGTGCGCAAGCTCAATAGAGAAGAGGTTGCAATAGTACTCACTGGACTTCTACTGTGCATTCTTACGGGATTTGTGGTTCCAACGTGAGTACTTGCGCATGCTGCCTGAGAAGCGGCTAACATGTAGAAGGCAAGCTGTCTTCTTCGCAGAATCGATAAGTGCTATCACTCTCGACTCGACGAGATATAGCAAGCTTCGCCATGATATTGACTTTTGGTCCTTACTTTTCGTGATCCTTTCTATCTTTGCCTTCATCACATGGATAAGCCAAGGGATATGCTTTTCCCGGTCTACAGAGCGACTCACACACAAAACCCGAGACCAAACATTCCAGTCCATCATCCGTCAAGACATAGCGTTCTTCGATGAGAAGAGAAACTCCCCTGGAGCGCTGACGTCGTTCGTCTCGACCACGGCCACTGACATTACCGGCCTGAGCGGGCCCATCATCGGCTCCAGCCTCACCTTCATCGCAGCCCTGGCCATAGGCATCACTGTCTCGCTCATCACGGGCTGGAAGCTCGCTCTCGTCTGCATCGCGACGATCCCCATAGTGGCAGGATGCGGCTATGTTCGCCTCCGCGTCCTCGCACTGTTCGACCAGCGGGTCCGCAAAACGCACGAAGAGGCCGCTGTCTACGCGACGGAGATCATAACGACGATCCGATCGGTCGCTTCCCTCACTCTCGAGGAGTACTTCCTGGACGAGTATACGGCCATCCTCTCGCGCTCGGCCGCTCAGTCCATGCGATCGATCCTCAAAGCCTCGGCCCTGTATGCCGCGTCGCATTCATTCACCTTCTTCTGCGGCGCCCTCGCCTTCTGGTACGGCGGCACACTCCTCGCCAAAGACGAGTACACCATCCTCCAATTCTACGTCTGCTTCGGCGCCCTGATCTCGGGCGCTCAAATCGCCGGCGCGGTGGTCTCCTACGCGCCCGACATGAGCAAAGCGCTGCACGCGGGCGAAGAGATCGACCGCCTCCTCAACCGGGCCGTGCAAATCGATACTCAGGAGCACCACCAACATTCCACGATAGACCACCACGGCGCCATCGAATTCCAAAACGTCACCTTCCACTACCCCTCCCGACCCGCGCACCCCGTCCTCCAGAGTTTTTCCCTCACCATCCACCCGGGCCAATTCGTCGCGCTCGTCGGACCCAGCGGCTCCGGCAAGACCACCGTCCTCCAGCTCTTAGAGCGGTTCTACACCCCCACCGCCGGCCAAATCCTGCTGAACGGCGTCGACATCTCGCACCTGGACGTCACCAAATACCGCCAGACCTTCTCGCTTGTCAGCCAAGAACCCGTCCTGTACGACGGGACCATCCGCGAGAATCTCCTCCTCTGCGGTGCCGACCGCCCGCTCGACGACGAGGATTCATTGAGGGTGTGCAAGGAGGCGAATCTCTATGATTTCGTCGTCTCGCTTCCGTACGTTCACCCCCCCCCCC
>NW_020291493.1:371293-434547 GCF_003184765.1 Aspergillus aculeatinus CBS 121060
CCCCCCCCAAACCCTAGGAAATAGCCATCGGCATCGGAACGCTAACGAAGAAGGAAAACAGCTCCGGCCTCGACACCCCCCTCGGCACAGCCGGGACCATGCTCAGCGGCGGCCAGCGACAGCGTCTGGCGCTCGCGCGCGCCCTTTTGCGAAGCAACAGCCCCGTGCTGCTCCTGGACGAGGCGACGGCGGCGCTGGACGGCGCGTCGGAGCGCGTGGTGCAGGAGGCGCTGGATCGGGCGGCCACACGTAAAACGACGGTGGCGGTCGCGCATCGGCTGCGGACGGTGCAGCGCGCGGATGTGATTGTTGTGATGGAGCGGGGGAGGGTGGTGGAGTCCGGGAGGCATGGGGAGTTGATGGCCCGGAGGGGGGTTTATGCGGAGTTGGTGGGGATGCAGCGGTTTGAGGGGGTTTAGAATGTCCCAGGCTGGTTGTTGTGCAGTTGTGCAGTCGTGCGCTTGATCTCATTTGCGCTTTTTTTGATAGCAGGGCAGTGGATGCATGCGGGTGTATGAAGATTTCTTTTTGAAAGTATATAGGCGTGCTTGGTAGATCTCCGCATGGGACGAGAAGGGTTCTAACAACCTTCATGCTCAATACTGGAAGATTTGCGCCTTTCTCTTTCCTCTTCCTTGCTTCCATATATACAGTGCTTGCTCTCTGTGAAAGATGGTTTCACATCCGTATACCAACTATAGCCCCTTCCCCCACGCTCAACCACAGAAGAATGAGAGTCATCTATACTGGGTCCGAGTTACATCCGGTTCAGATTTCCACCACTTCACTTGTCCGCCGTACATCTACTTCTCCATCGTTAGAGGACAATATACGTGTGTGGATATTGGAACAGTATCGGCCGATGGCACTAGAGTCGGAGCCTTTGCCCAAGTCCCTGTATGCATGCCCCCCCCGGGGCAACAATAGGGCTGCGGTGATCTAGTGGTATTAGTATTGCAGAGCTTCCTTGGCCTGGAGCGAGGTGGGCGTGCAGAGTCTGGGTTTGAGGCCCGGCCGCGGTATTGTTTTTGGGATTCTTGTTGCAAGGGAAGGCGTTGTGGGGGCTTTGTTGGTGGTTGATGCAGGGTTTGGATGTATATCTGGGAGTATTGGTTGGGAGAGACGGTGGTGTTGGAATAGTTTGGGAGGAGGGCAAAGGGGGGAAGGAGGTAGAACTTGGCGAAGGAGAAGTGGACGAGGACGAGGACGAGGAACGGGGAGAGGAAGAGGAGAAAGAAGGACGACAGAAGAGAGGAAGAAGTGCGGACAAGAGCATGTCCGCAAAGTCGAGTGCTTTGTTGGCCGATTCCTCGAGCTCCCGTCTAGATCGTACTTGACTCACCACGGTTTTTGGGGCTCTGGAGGAAGGGCATCCTAAAGGAGTGCTGAGGAGGAATTGTCTATGCAGAGTACTCAACGACTGTTTGGCGTCTTCACCACGTCAGCAGCACGATACAGCACGCGAGACGCCTGCACATGTTCAGCGATACTTGGACCGATGATGACTGCCACGGCCCATTGGTAGTCACCCAGTGGAGACAGAAGCTCAGTAGTATGGATATCCTGCTAGGCTAGGTCTAGCTGAATGCGCTCGACGTCTAGAACTCCTCCAGGCCTTGTTCGGGTTTCATGCCTTACAGCCTTATCAAGTACCCATTGCGGAAGCCCAGGTATGTAGCCAGAAAAACAACAGCTTACGGGGAAAAGGTAATAGACCGCGAGTGAGCCCATGCCTGAAGCGGAGCGCACTAGCCTTGCGCTTCGAAGAGTCTTGAGCTAGGTGGTCTGATTGTCGACTTGTGAACGTTTGGTCCACATCCTGAAGACGGTATATACAGGAAAGAAATTCCAGTATATGCCTACCAACGCGACATCCGTCCCACCCTGTAGGGTCCAGACCCAAATGCGATGGAGCGGAAGCGTGCAACGATGGAAGGCACTTTGCACGATAGGGACACCAGGCCGTGCGAGAAGATAACATGGGTAAGCACGGAACATTCTCGAGCGTCACTACCCATGGCTCGACGAGGAGATTGCGTAAGAAGATGACTGACGAAAGCTCACGAGGTCAGAGTTGGAGTGTTGGTCTAATGTCATCCGACTCTCGGCCGTGGTTCCTTGCTTCTCCATCGCGACGAGGCAAGGTATGGAAACAGGAATAGCATGTGTTCGTTATGCATGCCAATTCTATTTCGAATCCTAATCGACATCGCTAGCTCTTCTGCCCTAGGTTGTTCCAATCGGAGCAATGCGGCCTGTTGGAGCTATTAATTAGCAACAAGTGACTAGGCAGTAGCGGCATCAAGGACTGCAACGGTACTATAAATTGTGGCACAGACGGTGAAGCGAAGACTAGTCCGGAGGGGTTCTGGAGTTCATGCAAGTCTCACCATCGCTCAAAATAAATGCCACTAATTTGCATCCTGGTTAACCCGCATACTTAGTCCTGCGGGTTAAAAATATCCCTAATTTCGCTGAGTTCGGCGATGCGCTAAGCCCAACCAACAGGTTTTTACCTGCGCAAGAGCAACGAACTCCGGGCTAAGCAGACTAAGTGTCCATTTGAGGAGTATTAATAGGATGATTGTCAATTCAACCCACCAATCATCCGCCAAAAGAGGGGTTTCCAACAGGTTGGTTCTGGCAGCTACACAGCCCTCGGCTGGGGTTGACAGCGGCGACGCTCCATGCCAATGGACCGTTTCAAGTGGGTGTCAAAGTAGCAAACCGTTTCAACCCAACCGCGTGCTGGCCAAACAACGTGACAGCTGCGGACTAAAAAACCTCATGGCCACGCGAGAACAATACTTAAGGACATCATGCACATCACTTTTGCCCGAGTGAGACATTGCCATTGTTCTCGGCAGCCATGTCAATGGCTTCAGCGGCAAACTACCAGGCAAGCGCCACGCTGACCCCCTGCTCGAGCCTCATCGACAGGGAGCTACCCCACAAGACGGCCGTGGAAGATCCCGCCACGGAGCAACTGGCATTCGCCCTGTTCGAGGAGAAGGTTCTAAAGAGACTCGAACATGTGGTACGCTTGTACAATGCTGGGAAACCGCTTTTCCCCCGAGCGCTGCTGGAAGACCTTGACCGGCAAATCGAAGAAGGCAGGGAGGAGATCCGCATCAAGGACTTCGATGACGTGGTATGCACGTATAGCCGGAGTGTTCCTGCTGTATGCTTGGACCTGGCGTGAGTCTCTGTTCATATGGGTCGCGGTGTTGTCAGGCCTGGTCTAACCAGCGACAGAACAACATACTGCATCGGATATAGCAGCATCCAAGTGCTTACCCATATCCACCCTTCCTGTGCAACGATGATGTTCAAGGACCCGCCCCCAGTTTCCATTCTGTATACCCGTCATCCCGAAGTTGCTGAAGGTAACATCGAAATGCTTGGTCCGGTCTTTGTCAAGATGCGCGAACGGTGGCAGGAGAGCGAGACATGCCAGGAGTTGGTATCCAACCTAACGACCCTGCGCTTCTCCCTCCCCATTCATAAGATTGTGGCGTTCGGTCTGGGGACACTGGGTAAGACGCAAAATGGACGGTTCTCCACACGATCACATGTTCAACATGCGGCAGTGGAAACGATGGCGACCGTTCTGGCCAAAAGTGGGGTCAGTGGAGGCAAGAGGATTGACTGCTACTTCCAAGATCCATGGTATGATGAGAACGATGTCAGGTTCCTGCACAGTATAGGCTTCCAACCACTGAACGACCCAAAGGGGTTCCTGGAGATCGACGAACATACCTTGGTGTTTTCGGTCAGCCCCAACGTACCTGTGAAGCAGATTGTCGCCGACCTCCAGTGGCCCGCTGCCATGATCTGGAATACTGTGTGCGGAGAAGAGGAGAAGAAGCAGTGGAAGAGGCGGTTGAGGAATGGCGAAGAGTTCTGGTTGGGGTAAGTAGTGCCTTGTTTGTTGCCTGGGTGCCTGGGGGAATCGGAATCGGTTCAGTTTGTGCTCAGCTGATTGATGGATGTTGATCTGGTACTACAGCCCGCTCGCCACGGATCCCGACTCGGACCGCGTTTGTGAGATGATCACTCACTATCAGAATTTCGCATTGCACGACCCGAAGGACTATTTCGGGGACCTCTCAATCTACGTTAGGCATTGATGTATGTGGCTTGCTAGTACCGATTTGCCTCTCTCTCTCCTTGTGTGTGTGTTGGTGTTGAATGAGTAGAATATATCTCCTATGACGCGCATTGCCTTCATGCACGTATAACTTGCTAGCACCAATGGAATCAAAAAGTATCTTCATCCCTGCTCTACTTACATGTGGAATTCTTCGAGATTTGTCTGGTAGGCGCTAAAATTGACCGTGCCAGCAGTACCATTATGCACTGGCAAGGATGATTGATGCCTGAGGCTGGAAGCAGCACAACCAAGTCTCGTACGGTGCTGTAGTAAGTTGATGCCTGGAAAATCAACAACTATTAGGAGAGGAAGTAGACTTTTGATCCAACCATCTTCATCCGACATCATAGAGGACACTGAATAGATATTATAAGCTTCTACAAAGGTCGATCCCAAGTGGTATGATTAAGCAAGTCAAACAGTCCGTAATCACCGGGCAGGTGACTCCAAGGCGCCAAACCACCACCGCTGCTGGTCTGCCATCCGGCGTCAGCCCGGAAAGTGGAAGGATCGGGCATACCAGGCCGGGCTTCGAGGTCCCGGGTCTCGAAACTATTATCAGAGCTATTTTCAGACCCTGGCGTTACCTGCGTGGATATCGATGGACACAGTCGACGCAGGTTGTTTCTGATGAGGAGAGCCGGATGCCAGGACGTTGACAGTTCGTCCAGCACAGTAATGCAACTAGCGAGGTGGGTGACATTGGAGGGACTCTCATGATCTTCGAGCAGCGCCACCGCAGCACAGAGCGTGCAATGCATGGCGGAAATCGGGCTGCGGTGGAAGCTCTGGAACACTCGGCGGTATTTCTGAGCCGTCAGACACATCGCCTTGGCGGACTCGCGCCAGACAGCCTTGGCCACGGTCATGAGTTCGCTGGACCCTGCTGCGCGTTGATGCTCGGCCGAATGGACTATGAAAGGCCGAGTGAGGAGGATTCGTGCGGTATGGTATAGCATGTGTAATGTGTAGACGTGCGGGACGTCATTAGAGCGGTCGATTCGAAGCTCCTGTGGTAGGTCATAGAACCATGTCCGCAGGTCCAAGAGGCAAGTCCGGAGGAGGTTCAATCGTTCCGGTGGTTTGGTCAGATGCCTCGGAGCCCATCTGCTCTTGTCAGACTAGCATACCAGCTTATCCGTTGGTGACAAGACGTACAGTGATGTGAGTATTCTTTCTTTTATGCGACATAAAGCTGTCATGGCTCGCAGTAGAGGTATCCGTGCCCTTTGGATGCTTTCTGGCGTGCGGCCATGGATATGTTGATCTTCATCCATTATTGACGGCAGCTCAACTGCTCCTTGTTGATCCTGTAGAAAGTCAGTGAACGTGTCGATTGTGTTCTCGTGAGTACACGTACGAGCATTGAGCAGACCCGACCGGTATACGTGGCAAACAACTTGTCATGACAGTACAGCGTCCAATAAACTTGTCGTCTGAGGCGAAGTTCCCGGCCAGTCATTTGTATCGTCCTTTCGAAGACTGCGGGATCCATATTTAGCCCAATATCAAGGCTCAGCCGATTAGCCATCCCGTGATGCAGCCATCCAGCTGCGTCCAAGCCTATGGCCTTGAAGGGGAAAGTTAGCATACGAATATGTCTCGGAATCGAGAGACGTACGACGTAGACCATCCCGATGACCCCCAACGCTTGAATTGTCAGGAATGTAGGATGCTCCATTTCCTGATGTAAAAGGGTCTTGGCCTTTTCAAAAAAAGGTAATCCGGCTGTGTTCGAGTCGCTAGGGTTACTCCGAACCTCTGGGTTGTCCGAATACCGGGATCCAAGCGCAAGGATGGAGTAATGAAGGAGCAGACTCCAATACGGGCCCTGCTTCTCCATACTTTCTCGAAAGAGGGTTTCGTCCACGATGGGGTACCACGGTTGCTCCCAGGTAAAGTAGAGATCGATGAGCTCGTCCTGGAGCGCTTTAGAAATGCCTATTTCCTCAAAGGCAGGATCCACAAGGGGAAAGTTGAGAAATTCATCAATGCTCTGCAGGACGGGCTCTAGCTCAGGAACGGAGTAGGCGTTCTCCAGTTCCTCTTTCTCTTCCGGCCCCGGGGATTCGAACTTGAGTCGTCCGCTTGTTGGTCCGAAGTACCTCATCTCCCCGTCCTGCTCGAAGTTCATTGACTCATCTAAGGACAAGCGACCTTTGAGGTAATCGCATAATTCCTCTATTGATGCATTCTTCATGTTGAACATCTGAGGATCATGGTCTTCATGAGGGGACCCCGCATCAATTGCTCCAGAGGCATGGCTTGCTTGAGGATCAATGCCATGACTTTCCAGTTGCTTCTCGAGAGACGCGATTCGCTGCCGCAGAAGAAGCACGTAGGACTTTGGCGCAGGCCGACGGCCATCTTCTGCACCAGAGTATTGACATCGTGCATCATGATGAGCACATCTCGAACAGCGAGGTTTCTTCCCATCACACTTGTAGCATGTTAGTAAGCAGGTGGTTGATCGACGAGCCCCCGAGAGAAAAATTAGAGGCTATACCTTCGCTTTTCGTTGTCGACATTCCTCACACGCTTTGCTTGTATATCTCCCTCTCGTTCTGGAAGCGGCTTTTCCTCTTAGAGAAGAATCTGTGGATGACATGCTGATAGTTCATGGTTGGAAGAACGAATGGACAAAATGATGAATCATGTGCAGTTCGTTCGATTGGAAGTATTGGGCAGATTTGTCAGCAGCAGCGTCATTGCTGTGCTTGTCTTGGCACGCCTAATCGGGCTAGTCTGCTTCGCTTCCCTCCCAAGTTCCATCAATTGTTCGCGGAATCGGCGATTGTGATCACCTCCACTTACTCGCAGCTTCCTCAACTACTTACTCACAGGCAGCGGTGTTCTACCACAGACTATCTTATCACTTGGATCAACCAACTGCTCTATTGACATTGATACGATACTAACGATAGTCCTGTCTATCTGCGCCTCGCAATGCACGGATAACAAATGAGAAAGAAGCGAACCCACCAAACACTGAGAGCCAACAAGCGACCCAACTCGGCCCATAGTTCAATACCGCGCCCCCACAGCCTCTCCGGTGGCTAGTGCTACGGCAACCACAGTGTCCGAGGCATGGCTGATTGTCACTTCGATGTTACTGATGCCTTTGGATGCTGCAACCGCATGAGCATTGCCATGAAGCTTGTAATAGTCAGTACCACTCAACATTCAACGGAATGTCAACAAAACTTACGGTCACACTCAGAATACCATCTGTATTCACAATCTCAATCTCGTTCATTGAAGCTCCTGCACCTCGGGACGGCGTTTGCAGACTCTTGAAGACAGCCTCTTTAGCACTCCAACGACCTGCGTAAGAGGCACGGGGACTTGAGGCCTTTCGGCAGTACTCGCGTTCTCTCCATGTGAAATTCCGCTCAATGAAGTTCTCGTTTTCGATGTTAATACTCGCGATCTCTTCCACGTCCACCCCGACGGTGACGGACGAAGCCGGCTTAGAACGACGAGTTACATCTTCAACCATTGATTGGACGATTGCCGATACCGTGTTTGACCTATCGGTTGTTGACATCATCTCTGCGTTGGTTCTCTGGACGACGAAGGCATCTTGAGTTGATGCCCTGTCAACAAACCGAGATTGGTCTTTGGCGAGGCGACTGTTCTGATTGAGAAACACATCACGCATGTTATCGGTGTCTTTCCACGGCGCACTGGTTTTGACCTGAACTAGTCTGTTCTTCAGCAACCGCGAGATGTATTCTCTAGTTGCTGCTCGCTGTCGCTTGTCTACCTCGGTACGGTATCTCTCAAAGACCTCAGTTGACACAGATGCAAACAGATACCTCGGGGCGACCATGACGTTGATGGCACCTTTCTGACCAAAGCCAAACGATGTGAGCATGGTCGCCTTTACCTCATGAAGCGGCAATGACTCCATGGGATACAATAGATGTTCGAATCTTCGCAGTTGCTCATCGATGTTGTCGGCGTTTCGATTCCCAGGAACAATCCTGTCTCGGAATATTTGCATACAGCCGTGCAGTTGCCAGGCGCCTGCTGCTGCCTTCGGATGGCCAGTTAGTGATTTCTGGCACACGCAGAGCAGTGGATTGCCTTTGCGTCGACCCAAGTGAAGCATCTGCGTGTTGATCACGTCCCCCTCGTTGACCTCATTGGCTTTTGTTGATGTCCCATGCATTGACACAACCCCAATGTCGTCAACAGTCAGGCCCCATGTAGCCAAAGCGGCTCGCACGGGTGAGATTGAAGAGTCCTGTAGGCGAATATTGTTCGCCCATCGCTGCTGCGCATCCCGGATTCTCAGGTTCACGACTTGCTCCGTGCGAGTATCCTCAGGCCGTATTTCGACACTTTTGCTCGACGAGTACTCTCTTGTAGGTTTCTGACCTAGATGATGCTGCTGGATGCAAGCTACTTCTCTATCGAAGTTTGAGCGCCGGAATTTGAAGTCAAGTAAGGGCGAGCTTTGCGCTCCAATCCCCTCGCGTGCCGCAGTGAGGATCCCCTTACCGGGGGCCGGTATTGACCGACCGATCTGATCACTCGCGAGTTGGTTGTAAGCGACCACACCATAAATTGGCAATCCCATGTCGAGCGCGACGTCAGCACTGGCAAGTATCTGGACACCGCATCCTGCAGACTCAGCAAAGCCACTGCGTGAACTTGCCGTCGGGCGCGAAATCTCGCTCGGCAAACGGTCTTTGGCAAGCTCTTCGGCACTGTTGGCCGTGGCTTTGATACTTGCGAATTCATATGCCACCTCCTCGCCATAATCATCACACCCGCCAACCAGAGCCATCCTGCATTTCCCGGTCGTTATTGCTTCACAACCCGAGTCCAAGGATTCAATGGCGGTGGCACACGCTCCAACCGGAGTTTTCAAAGGCCCCGTCGAAGATAACAACAACATGTTGATCCATGCACCCATGGTGTTGGCAAAATGATCTAGAATGATGTCGCCTCGGATTGGTCGATCAAGGTATCGGTCTCGATACATGGATTGGATGGTCTTACCAGGGCCGCCACCAGTACCCAGGCAATTAGTTAGCTCCGACGGATGGATGTGTTGGTAAAGCTCGTATGGATCCTGGATTCCGGCTGATAGAAACGCCTCAGAAACGCAACACAACGCATACAAAGTCGTTCGATCCACCTGCTGCACAATGTCATCCGGAATTCCGTACCGTGAAGGGTTCCAGCCCTTGGGAACTCTTCCTCCAACAGTCTGGTCGAATGGAATAGTTTTTGGGATCATTAAGGTTGCGCCTTTTTTGAGGAATACCCGATAATCTTCGGATCCTGTTATAGGCTGAATAGAGACTTTCTCACCATGCCGTAGCTTGAAGGCCTCCGCTGCTGACTTTGAGCTCTCGAATGGTGGCAGGTCGTCTTCAATCACCACTTCTTGGATGAACTCTTTCCGCGATGGATCGTAACTGTCTAACTCGCTGGGCTCAATCAATCTGAGCCCAGTGCCCTTCGAAATAGATTCACCGTATTTGGTTGAGATGTCTTCATCCTCGACGGGCTCACCAGTCTCTGTGTCGACCCAGCCAACATATGGCTGGCCTTTCAGATCACCATCAACATGTTTTATCAGTCCCATTATCCAAGCCATCTCGATGTATCCCTCCAGGGAGAAATGACCCTGGGATTCCATCTCCCACCTTGTGTGAGCATTACCCCATGGCCCTAGTTCTGAGAATCCAACCACCACCACAGTGCGTGAGAGGTCTATCATGCCCAGGAGATCAGGAAGCCCAGAGATCATGTCATGATGATTCCTTAGAGGAGGAAATCCAATTTTTAGGTTAGCACGTTTTCTCTTAACGAGTGGCTCCCTTCGCTGACTGTGAGGGTGCTGGCCATGAAGAGCCACTTGGTGGTGCATGTCCTCTTTTGTCAAAGCACCTCGGAGCTGTTGCTCACCATCCAACCTTTTCCGACAGGATGCTATCTGCTCTTTGACATTCCACATGGACCCTAGTCCACCAGTCAGGTCAGCATAAATTGGTGCCTCTTCCGCAAGACTGGTTACACTAGGCGTTAACAATGCCAGTATATTCAACGCCATTTCAGCCTGCGTGAAAGTGATCACGCCGAATCTCTCCATCTCAGCAGACAACGCATTGGATGAGCGCATCAGGCCAGTGCCCCGAGTCCACCCGATAACTGCTCCGCAGACATTGACGAAAGTCGACCATGTCTCAGAGTGAAAGCGGTTGAAGAGGGTTTTTAAGCCAATCTTAGACTCGGCGTACAAACCATCCCCTCCAAAGGTGCCTTCATTACAGGACATGGGTAATATAACCATGGTTGGCCTGCTTTCGATCCGTCGCTTTTCTTTCTCACGGCGTACAAAGCCAATGAGTCTCAGAATGTTGACCAGCATTGCTCTGAGAGCAACCTCTTGCCGATTACCTAAAGAGTCTAACTCTCCTGTCTGCGGAATCGCTGCAAATGGGATAATGTAATCCAGATCACCGCCTACTGGAGAGTCCGAGCCATAGATGTACTGAATCAGTGCCTCGCAGTCTTTCTTGCTCGCTTGATTGAAGGATAGTAGGGTCAAGGATGCTCCTCTAGATCCGTGCTTTCTGAAAAGACTCTGAAAGAAGATCGCACTGCTGGAAACCGCGCGGCTTGTGGTAACGATGACCCTGGCGCCTCCAGCTAATAGTCCTCGGACTACATGCGCACCAATCGAGTCTGGTCCAGCCCCTGTTACGAGGACTGATTTGTTCGCATATGTGAAACCGGTCGTGACACCTGCATCGAGAGCTGTATGAAAGATCTCTGTCGCTGCGGGGTCATACAACCAGTCTTCCTCATCTCGCCGTTTTCTCAGGTGCACGAATGGGATCGCAGTCAAACCAGCTGCTGGAGACGTGCGCCCTTGGCGCACGACATCAGGGTAGTTGCGAATATTGCGAGGTACTTCATCATACTCTCGTTGTCCCGACGTTGAGATCATTGTCCTCGGGCCCACAGGTGGCTGGGTGTGGATGAAAACAGGATCTGCCATTTGCGAGCGTTTACCGAGGCGCAATATTTCATGCAAGATCGAGAGGTTGTTGCCGATCTGTGGTCTGGTCGATGTTACCTCCTGTTCTGGCAGTGTTGCTCCCAAATGAGTCTTTACGATTTCAACGCAGCTTGGCTCCCAACGATTAAATATGCGACGAAGGCGATCATCTACGCTCAGTAATGTCGCATCAATATGATCGCTTGAAACTTCGTGTAACCATCGGAAGAGGTCTTCTCTAACCCAATTCCACCAGGACTCATACTGCCGGGCCTTATTGAGGTCGAACATCGGCTTGACAGAATCCAGAAACTGTTCGTCCAACTCAGCATTCCATTGCTGAAGCTGATTTTCCATGGCCTGCAAACAGATTAATAGCTGGATCGAGTCGACATCCAATGCCTGTTCGTCTGGCTGAAGGTAGGCTGCTAGAACCTTATACTGTTTTCGATAAAGCTCCTTCTGCTCGCTTCGAAGAGACTCGAAGTCCGCCGAGCTCATCATCGTGGTCGATGAGGAGTTGTTAACAGTACTATCCTGCCCCCCCATAGCAGCGAATGCAATACCTTCGAACGCAGCGTAGTGTTCAACAAGACCATCCAGGTACGAACGAACCTCATCCGCACTCGCAAGCCGAGATGCTGGCTCCATGGTTGTAGCGAAGCACAGGAGAATGATGGACTGCGGCTTGTCAAGTCCCCATTTCAGCTTGAGGAAGTCCTGCATGGCACCTTGGTTGTTGAAACCCGCAGGCAACTTGCTCGACATGAATTTGGAGATTAGCATCGACATCTGCTTACCGGGCTTGCCTGAAAAGCCACCTTGCAGTGCTTCTCCCAGAGCTATCAAAGACATATCTTCAACTCCTTCTGGAACTCGCCCGAACTCCGCAACCAGATCTCCTGTCAATTCATTTTGCAGGGTTGATTTCCCTGGCTAGTTAGCCTCTCACTAGCACAATTGTGGTGCTTTACACCATACCTCCTGATAGATCTCGGATCGTCTTGGCCATTGGGACCTGGTCGAACGGTCGTCGCAATTTCTGCGCGGTCATGGCAAGAGTAATGTGTCTTGCGCTTAATGTGACATCCTTGCTAGGTGCGTAATGCGTGGGAGCTGTAGCAGATGGCAGTGCTGCCGGGCTTGCTTCGGGAATGAGTGTCTTTCGGATTTGAGCATTTGTACTGGAGGACACTGCGATATTCTCGCGGATCGGCTCCTTTGTAGGAGTTGTTTTTGAATATTCGTACATTATCTCGGCCTTGTCGTCCATGTACGAAAGAAACTGTAAGTGAGCCCATTGAGATGGACCATGGGAAGTGTGGTGAATGGCCGCTGACTTCCTGGCCATGTTTGCCAGAGTGGTCCTGGGACCAATCTCGATGTAGCGACGGATGGCTGATTTGGCTTTAAGAAGCTCATCCTGCGTCTCGATCCTGGAATGATTTTTAGCTGCTCTGGTGTGTCGATGAAGGTCTCATGGCCAACGTACCAGCGCACTGGGGAAGCCAGTTGATATCTACGTTGTCAGCTTTGGCACAATGCTTTCGTACTCATTCGCCAGGAAAACCTACGAAAGAAGCTCTATGAACAGCCTATACGCAAGATCATCCCGACCTCGGATGTTGAAAGGGCGAGCGCCGACTGAGTGATCCATGACAGCGTTAAGTGTCACGGCAAAATCTCTCTGTCGAACAAACACAAGGAGGTGAAATCCATCCGCTAGGGTAACTTGAGCAGTATATAGACTCTAATCGATCGGGCAGAATGGAATAAGGCACCAAGGTAAGTGCAATCGAGAATTCATTATCGGCAAGTCGCAATTTCAATATGGCCCGATGACTAAAATTGGCGACAGGTCGACGCGCTCTACTGGAGTGACGGCGCCGCATTCTGAACCACTGAGTCGTGTAGTACGGACCTCCTGTCCTTGGCCCTAGGGATAGAAACCTGGAGTTCTCAAACAGTCTCTAATATGTTTCGCAAAGCCTAGCCCGATTCGCATAGAGACCCAAAACAAGTCATAAGCTGACAGCATCTGTGTTTAAAAATCGTATTCGGCCAGACGTTCAACAAAACTCCGTCTGCAAAACTCCGGTCGGTCAAAGCCAGCGTCTGTTCCTGAAAGGGGGATGTCAGCCTGATAAAACTCCGGCCTGAGACAGGAGATCCTCCAACGGCGGATGGTGACAAGACAAGGGATCCTTGATAATTGCCCCTGGACCAACCCCCGATTTCTGGTGTGCTTGGACGTTTGTGGTCGGGATGTCAACATGACAGCCCTATCGGAATATATATGCACTATACGGGATGGGGTTGGATAGGCATTATTAGTCAAGCTGGCCCAATGGACAAATTTCCCATGCACATCCCTTGGGCAGCTGATGTGATGCTATCTCAACCAGCGCCACTCGATATGATACTACTAAATACAGTGAACGAGAACGTGCTTCGCTACGCAGAATGGGAAACCTCGACATGTCTTTGATGGACCAATGTCCAGCCTACCTCAGTTCTAGCTCTTCTTCTGGGATCGTCATGCGTACCTCAATTCCGTCTTCCTCGCCACCTTGCCTGCCTTCGTTTATGACAAGTTCCCGAGCGACAGCTGTTGAGATCTCCCTGATCTGGAAACATCTCGATCTGACGCTCACTGTGCCTTCGTCTCAGTTGCATTATCTTCAGTCACAAAAGGATGCATTCCTTCAGTGGCTAACCTCTAAAGAACCCGAAGACGAGCAGGGACTAGGGTCAGCGCTGGAGCTGTGCCTTAAATATGTCGAGTTCCTCATCCGACAACATTCTCCTCGGTCGGCCCTGGTGGCCGTGCTAAGAGCATTCGAATCTCGATTTTTGCAAGATGACGAAGATATCCACTCCAAGGTTGCCGAGTTGATTCCAGATTCGAAAGGTCGACAGCTCTATCTGACAGTGTATTATCGCGCCGTTGAATTGTGTGGCAACGGCGAGCTCGAGAACCACATCTTTCCGGCGCGCAATCGGATGAGTGCGTTGTTCCAGCATGCTCAAGCCAACAGAGTTCAATTGATGGCTGTCTTTGGCGGTCAAGGGGAAGCAAGTCGAACCTGTGTACAAGAGCTAATAGACCTTCACGCCACCTACAAGCCAATGCTGCACTCATTCTTCGGCACGGTCGGCGATCTGCTCAACAAGCTTTCGAATCTTCCAGAATGCGTGTCCTACTTTGGCGCGCAGCCTCTAGATCTCAAGGCCTGGGTTAATGACGGCTCGACAATTCCAGGCACCGGTCGGATCGCTCAAGCTCCGATCAGTGTGCCAGTAATAGGGGTGCTGAGCCTGGCTCGGTATTGCGTAACATGCCGGCTTTTGGGCCTGAACCCGGGAGAGTTACGCGCGTTGCTTCGAGCCACGACAGGCCATTCGCAGGGACTTTTGGTTTCAGCAGTCGTCGCAATGTCGGACACCTGGGAGACCTTCTATGACAATAGCGGGTTGGCAGTCGAAGCACTATTTTGGTTGGGCTGGGAGTGTCATCGAGGTGCACCGTGCACTCTCGCATCGGCGGCACATGCGCTCGGTGACTGTACAGACGACTACAGCATGCCCTCCTACATGCTCAGCGTGCGAGGAATCAGGAGAAACAGGCTCGAGTCAACACTAGCACATATGAACCAAGTCCTACCTTCACAAGCGCAAGTACACCTGGCGCTGATCAATGCTCGCGATCAGTTCGTAATAGCTGGCCCGTCCACATCCCTAGCTCACCTGCAAAGCTATCTGACGGAGGTTGTTGGTTCTGAAAAGGATCAGAGCCGCGTCCCATTCAGCAGCAGAAAGCCTTGGATCCAGTCTAGCTTCTTGCCAATCAGCACACCCTTCCATACGCCGTTCCTCGCTAAAGCTGCTGACGCACTCAAGAAACGATTTTCACGGCACCAGGTGGTATCAGAAGATTTCAAGATCCCCGTATATCACACCTACACTGGTCAAGATCTAAGAGAGATCAAGGGGAACCTGCTTCATACTATTTTTGATGCAATCGCGCGGGAGCCTTGCGATTGGCCTGCTGCCTTGACGGGGTCTTTACCATTGTCCAATCCTATGCACAATCCATCTCATATCCTTGTCTTCGATCGAGGCGGGCTGGGTCCATTGGTGAAGAAGATCCAGGAAGGAAGAGGAATCAGGATAATACAGGCTAGTGATCTTGAATCTCGGGATACTGAGATCGGAACGATGCGTGACCTCTTCTCGCCACGTCTCTTAGAAACATCGACAAGAATTCAGAGCTGGAGCCAGCGATATCAACCGCGGTTGGTAAATGGAGGCACAGTCTCTCTTGAGACCCGCCTGAGTCGCTTGCTGGGTTCGCCACCAATCATGGTTGCTGGTATGACTCCGACGACTGTGCATTGGGACTTCGTTGCCTCCATCATGAATGCTGGATATCACGCTGAACTGGCTGGCGGAGGCTATCGAACTAGCTCGGATATGACAACGGCAATTAAGAAGCTGATTGACAATACTCGTCCCGGTCGTGGAGTCACTTGTAACCTCATCTATGCAAACCCCCGAGCAATGGGCTGGCAGATAGCCATGCTACGCCGCCTATCGCACGATCGAATCCCCATTGATGGACTCACGATTGGCGCGGGAGTACCCTCAGCAGAGATCGTTTCCGACTATATCCGCACACTTGGCCTGCGTCATATTAGTTTCAAACCAAGCTCAGTGTCCACGATACGACAGGTCGTGGATATTGCTAGGACACACCCTGACTTTCCCATCATTCTACAGTGGACGGGTGGTCGAGGGGGAGGACATCATTCTTATGAAGATTTCCATGCTCCTATCCTGAGCACATATGGCACCATTCGACAGCAACCCAACATCTACTTAGTTGCCGGTAGCGGTTTTGGGAGCAGCGAAAGCATCTACCCATATCTCTCGGGGCAGTGGTCTGTTTCGCATGGCTACCCTTGTATGCCCTTTGATGGCGTTTTGTTGGGTAGTCGTATGATGGTGGCCCGGGAAGCACACACCTCTCCTGCCGTCAAACAAGTTATCACAAACACCACTGGTGTTCCAGATAGCGAATGGGTGAAGACATACTCAGGCACAGCAGGAGAAATTCTCACCGTCCAGTCGGAGATGGGTGAACCTATCCACAAGATCGCCACCCGAGGGGTACGACTCTGGGCGGATATGGATCGAACGGTGTTTAAGCTACCCAGAAAGGATCGTGTCGCGTACTTGACCAAGAATCGAGACTCCATCATTCAACGGCTGAACTCAGACTTCGCAAAACCCTGGTTTGGTCGAGATACTCGCGGTGCTGTGGTGGACTTGGAAGACATGACCTACGCTGAAGTACTTCATCGTTTGGTTGATCTGATGTACGTCCGTCATCAAAAGCGATGGATAGATCCATCTTACGTGTGCTTCACCTTGAGCATTGCGACTCGGACTCTGGAGCGCCTGCCGTGTGCTTCGCTTGATCAGCGCGCGGATATATCACACACAGTACTCTCAGAGAACCCAGATCTGTGTCTTCGCTCAATACTTGAAGTGTGTCCTGAAGCTAAAGACGAAGCCCTCAACCCAGAAGATGTCTCATTCTTCCTTTTGGAGAGTCGAAAGCCCAATCAGAAGCCAGTCAACTTCATACCGGCCCTCAATGAAGATTTTGAGTGGTACTTCAAGAAGGACTCTCTCTGGCAGGCAGAAGATATTGAAGCTGTGCCTGACCAAGATCCCGAGCGTGTTTGTATCTTGCACGGACCTGTGGCTGCACAATACTCAGTCGACCGGAATGAATCTGCCCAGGAGATACTGGACGGCATCCTGGGTGGACTTATTGAGCGCTGCCAACGCGACACTTGCCTGGAAGACTCAACTTCCAGCTCCGCTAGTGGACTGGCCACTCCTGACAGTTGGACATCGATTTCTGGATTAAGAGAGATAGCTGTTGATGACATGTCGATTCCAACGTCTATTTCGACCTCTGAACCTCTCGACGACCGGTCTGTACATGTTTCGGCCGCCGGGTTAAGCCTGTCTCGCAGTTTACCTCCATGGATACGCGCGATTTTTGGGGATCCCGTGCTGCTACAGAACAGACGACGACAGCGCAACCCATTTCAGCATTTCATCGCAGCGAACCCCGATGCAATCTTCCATTATGACCCAGACCGAGGAGAGATATCAGTCTGTGTCCAGGACGCATGCCGGGTAACCTCCTCCATGAAGCTTTCGAGCCCGAACGGCGTGAACATTGTTCTGGAACTTTACCCCCCTCAGGTACTCGAACCACTGAGGCTATTTTATCGATTTGATCCCAGAAGCATCCCTTTCAGTCTTAGTGAAATCATGAACGAAAGGAGTACACGAGTCAAATCATTCTACAGCCGCCTCTGGTTCGGGGAAGATGTGTCGACAAGTGGTAGTATTCATGATACATTCTACGGGAAGGAGATGACGCTCACCGAGCAAGTGCTCCAGGACATGATCGCGGCTGTTGGCCAGGCCTTCCCAGATCAAAGACTTATCTTCCTCGATTCAGATGTCCTACCCATCAGCATCGGAATTGTCATAGCTTGGGATGTTTTAACAAAGCCTTTGGTGCTCCAGGACGTTGGCGATGACCTGCTCCGGCTGGTTCACCGGTCGAACACGTTCGAATACTGCCCTAATACGGCAATGCTAAGTGTTGGCGATGTTGTCCGTTCACAGTCACAGGTCCGTGCTATCTATGTTGAAGATGCTGGTATGGTTGTTGTTGTGGAAGCCCAGATTATGCGTTCGGGCAAACCGGTTCTCACGGTGACATCGACGTTCCTATTTCGAGGGACCTTCGAAGGGGAGAGGGAACTCTTCAGACGCATTAGAGAGCCGGAACGTAAGCTTCATCTCGGATCTGAGCTTGATGAGACTGTTCTTCGACGGCGGGAATGGTTCTACGTCGATGATGAGACGATTTCACTGATTGGGAAGACTCTTCTTTTCACGCTGGAAACCCATACCATACACAAAGAGGGCGGCTTGAAGGAACTGCAAGTAACGGGAACTGCCAGAGCGCAGCTCGGCGGGTACTTGTGGAAGGAGGTAGGGACGGTGAATTACAGCTGCGATGACTGTGTCGGCAACCCGGTACTTGAGTTCCTGGACCGCAAAGGTAGTCTGGCTTCTCCGGAGGTTGAACTTAAGAATTCGGGATGGTCAGGTTTGTCGTCTATTGAAGTACAGATGCCACCGAGCAACCAGCCATACGCCAACGTGTCGAAGGACTTCAACCCAATCCACGTGTCAAGTATATTTGCTTCCGTGGCCGACCTCCCCGGCACTCTGTCGCACGGTATGTGTACTTCCGCAGTCACAGCGGCGGCCTTCGAGCACCTTGCGCTCCACGGCGATCGACGCCGGCTTCAGTCATTCACGGCAAGTTTTACTGGCATGGTCATGCCCCTGGAAAGGCTGGTCGTCCAAATCCGGCATACCGCGATGGTCGAGGGACGTATGCGCTTCGCGATCGATGTCACGCGCAAGGACAGTGGGGAAAAGGTTCTTGAAGGTAGCGCTGTTGTGGATCAGCCGGCTACGGCGTACCTGTTCACAGGTCAGGGTAGCCAGAGCAAGGGCATGGGAATGGACCTCTACGAGTCAAGTCCAGTGGCGAAAGCTTTGTGGGACGAGATCGACATGCAGCTCTACGACTCATACGGTAGGCTCTCTGCGTGTATTGAATGGATAAACCGTTTCTAACGATGACAGGCTGGTCCGTGCTGGACATTGTGCGCAACAATCCCAAGTCAATCACTGTTCATTTCGGTGGCAAAAGAGGCCGGAAGATCAGACAGAATTACTTGTCGATTACGACCGAGACGGTCCTTCCGGATAACACACGCATCGAAACGCCCGCCCTTCCGGGTCTCACCTCTCGATCCACATCTTATACATTCACCGACCCGAAAGGATTACTATACTCTACTCAGTTTGCCCAGCCGGCGATTCTGCTATTTGAGGTAGCCGTGATTGCTGACCTGCGCAGCAAGGGTTATGTCTCGCCCGATGCATTGTATGCCGGGCATTCTCTGGGCGAATACGGCGCATTGTCGGCTCTGTCGCAGTCGATTCCGATGGGTGCACTGGCTGAGTTGTCATTCTACCGGGGCCTGATGATGCAGGCATCTGTGGCGCGGGGAGAACAGGGAGCGGCGTATGGGATGACGGCAGTTAATCCCAAGCGGGTAGGAAGGTGTAAGTATCATGCGATTTGCGGACGATGGAACATTTGCTGATTACTGGCAGTCTTCAACGATATTGCTCTGGGGCGGCTGGTTGAGGCGATTGCTGAGGTGAGCCACGAGCTACTGGAGATTGTCAATCACAACGTCAAGGGGGAGCAATACGTGTGTTCAGGCACGGTAGGTCTTCACGTCTACTACTTTCGACGAAATTTGCTCTTAATTTTGGATCATTACTGACTTGACTAGGACACAAACATGTGGGTGCTTGGGAAGGTCCTTGATGGACTGTCACAGTCGCCCAACGGACCTGATCAGATTCAGGAGATGATGAACAACCCAACGGGGACGAGGGCCATTGATGCAACGATTAAAGATCTACTGGCTGCAGCACACGGTCTTCGCAAGCCAATTCAGCTACAACGGGGGACAGCCAGCATTCCTTTGCAGGGTATTGATGTTCCTTTCCATTCCAGCCACCTGAAATCGACGGTCGATCGGTTCCGACAGTGTCTGCTCAAGCCCGGTTTCCTGGAGGGCAACGTAAACATGGCCGAGTTGGAGGGGCGGTACATCCCCAATGTCATGGCGAAGCCGTTCTCGGTGAACGAGGAATATGTTCGGGAGGCATACGCGTTGACGCAAAGTCCGATCCTGGGGGAGATCCTGGGGGTTACGGCATAGATTAGAAGCGCGGAATAGATTGAGTTTGCGCATATAACTTGCATTTTGTTGAAATATAGCGAAATGAGTTCACATGAATTGACAAACAGATAATCTGAAGTTACCGCACATTTTTCAACCGTGCTAGAAGAATTGACCACAGTACTTGACATCAATAGAACTTCCCTTATCCATTAATACATTTCCCATTTCCTATTTCCCATTTCTCTCCAAACCCCAAACACACCCTTCTCCGTTCTCCACCGTTCACCACCACCCCCCCTCAAAAACAAGAATACCCCCACGTCCCACGCCAATACTGGCCCTGCACCTCGCCGACCATCCCCTCGACATCCAGCCCCCACACCGTCATCGTCCGCCGCCGGATCTCCTCAAACACCCGGCTCATCATCCCCGTCTCCGCCGTCACCTCCCCCCCGGCCCCCTCCTGCCCCTCGAACAGCTCCCACTCGTACGCCCGACACACCTCCCGACTACTCCGCATCACCCACTGCGACCGCTTATACCGCACATCCGAGTACGCCTTGAACGCCACCTCCAGCGCCTGCGGCGCCGTCAGCTTGCCCGAGAGGACGTCGGCCTCCGCGCACGTCAGGGCGGTCACCAGCGCCAGGGCGTCCTCCACGCCCACCCCCGCCCCCGCCCCGTGGTGCGGGGATGCGGCGTGCGCCGCGTCGCCGACGAGGCAGACGCGGGAGATCGCGTAGGTGGGTGGCGGGTGGTTGTAGAGGTCGAAGATCGGCCATTGCGTTAGTGTGGGTGGTAAGAGGGTGAGGAGGGTGCGGAGGAAGGGGGTCCAGTCTTTGAAGGTGTGAAGGAGGTGGGTTTTGGGGGTTGTGGGGGTGGAGATGGGGAATGGGGAGGGGGATGGGTTTGTGGGGTTTGTAGGGCTGGTGCTGGTGCTGGTGCTGGTGCTGCTGGTTGGGGCTGGTCTGGTGCCGTCTGGGGTGGTGGTGCGGCTGGTTTCCGGGGTGTTGATTGTTGTGGTGCTTGGGGTTGTGTCTGCTGTTGTGTTGCAGGTATCACTTTTGGATTCGGGGGGGTTGAGGTTGAGGTTGGGGGTGGGGGTGTTGGTTGGTGTGCTGGGGCTGGGGCTGGGGCTTTTGCTTCTGGTTGTGGTGGTGGTGGTGGTGATGGTTTCCTCGATTGGGGTGGCAGTGGTGGTGGCTGCGCCGGTGAAGCTCGACACGTCCCAGTCGTTGGGGTCCGGGACAAACGCGACCACATTCAGCAGCTTCTGATTGGCGACGGGGAAGTGCAGGACGTGGGCGTGAGGCCCGCAGTGCATGTGCTGGAGGAGGGCGCGGTGGCGGCCCAGATGGGCGATGGCCTGCTCCATCGGGATGAGGCCGCGGTAGGCGAGCTGGTGCGCGTAGCGGGGCCGGTGGTCGGCGTTGGGGAACATGAGGTCGCGCACGCGCGATTTGATGCCGTCGCAGCCGATGACTGTGGTTGTTGTTAGTTTTTGTGTTGGGTGGTGTGGTGAGGTTAGGGCTTTTGGTTTGGGTGGAAACTCACCTCCATCGACCTCCCTCACACTCCCATCCCCAAACACCAGCTGGATCCTCCCAGACTCTAGATACTCGTACCTCTCCAGCCGTTTGCCGAACTGCACCACCCCCTCGGGCATCAGCTTCATGATCTCCTCCAGGAACTGCGCGCGGTGGCACCCTTCGAACCCCCGTGGGCCCGCATACAGCTTGTAGACCTTCCCCTCGATGCCCACGGGCTGGTCGTTGTCGTCGTCCACGTACGTGTGGTAGCCGTCCACGAACCGCATGTTGTAGTCCGGGTCGTCGGGCTCGCCGTTCTCCGTCGCCACGGCGCGCAGACACTCGTCCAGCCGCGGGTCCAGCCGCATCATACAGTGGCGCGCCGCCCGCGTGAAGCCGATCCCCGCGCCCAGCTCGCGATGGCACGCCGCCTGCTCGTAGACCTGGATGCGGAGGTGCGGGGAGTCGCGGTTCAGGAGGCCCAGCGCGAGCAGCGTGCCGATAAGGCCGCTGCCGATGATGGCGATTTCGATGGTCATTGTGGTTGAGGTTGTGGACTGTACATGTACGTGTACGTGTACTGGGGAGGGACAATGGACAGGTCTAGTGTTGGTGGTAGTGGGAGAGCGGGTATACAATCTCAAACTACAATATAATATCTTACCACGGGTACTGAAGGGAGAGTATAGTACTTGGAGGTGGCCTACACCAGGCACTGCACAGAGTACATACGTCCGAGGTTGACTCACCCTCACTCAGACATTCACTCACTTACTCAGTGTACACACCACACCGCACCGCAACAAAACCTAACCAACTACCTACGCTCCAGCTTTGCTTCGCCTCGCTTCGCATCAGGCTGCAGAACGCCCAAGGTAGGGCTACGTAGTCATGCTCTGTCACTCAGTCCAGACGAATGTCAACAAACAAACGAACAGCGGGGCAGTCGCCCGTCTACCCTCTGGGTCCCCTCAAACAACAAACGGATGTTTTGCTTCTCCTTGCTGTGAAAACTGGCTGTACTACATTGACAGCGCAAACGCAATTTCTTTTCTGCCAGTCACCGTCAAAAACCGTGCGGACAAACCAGCAGGGCCTCACAATCCGGCTTGAACGGATCCGCATGTCGTGGTTTTCGGCGCGCGTCACGTCACCTCCCCCTCAAACCGAATCTTCTAGGTGGTGGAGCTTGGGCTACGATGTTGCGTGGTACAGTATACAGCGGGTAGAGGTAGGGAGGTGGGGGGGGGGCGCGGATAACTACCGAAGGGCTCAAATATATCTCCTATTTCTTGCCCTTCCCCAGCCTCCAGGCCGTCTCGTTGTCGAGGTTGAATTGCTGGGGTTGGGAAGCTGTAAGCTCTAAGCTGTAAGCTGTCTCTTGATAACTCGCACTCTCGATCGAGAACCTCATCCCATCTTACGACCTACCAGTCCAAACGGCAAGAAATCAAAGCAGCAGAGGATCACCAGAACACAACCTCGCAAGAAGAAGGAAAAGAAGCCAGGCAAAGCAGTGCAAGGAGAGGTTAAACGCCTCTCGTAGTACAACATCTACTTCCCGTGTAACCAGCCACCAAGCAGGAGCAAAAAACAAATGAATATATCTCCGAGGCAGCAGGAAAACCTGTGTTACCGTCTTTGGTTGGTGCGTAGTTAGCGTCTGTCGTACCCAACGGATCAGAATCTCGAGCAGTTACGACCAAGGCACATCAGGGACCAGGTTTCGGCAGCCCCGTCTGGCCTTTCCTTTTTTTTTTTTTTCGTTCTTTTTTTGACTTGGGTAGGGCGTTAGTGTATCGGATGAAAGCAGGGGTCTGGTGGAACGAATCGGAGGGTAGGGGGAGGGCTACACAGGCAAGGGAGCAAGAGCTCTTCTTGTTGCTAAATTTACGGTAGGTTGCCGGGCGGGCCGGTGGAGCGGTTATTCCTTTACTGTTGGGTTGCTCAAGGGGTCTGTCTGTCTTGCTGTCCGATGGGGCTGGGTGGTTGTGGACAGATTTGGGCGGCAGGGTTGGAAATTGGACTTAGATCGTGGGAAAATCTCCGAGGATTTGCGGCGGATCTTGGGCCGGGCCGGCTGGTTCGATGACTGGCGTTTGGGGAGGGTTTGGGTCTTAGAATTATGGGGGGGTTCGGCTGGATTGGGATGGATCGGATCTGAAGTTGGGTGGGTTGGAAACTGGGGATGGGTGTCGTTGTAGTCAGATCTGACGAGGGATAAGGGCTTGAGGTCAATCTGTGGGTTGTTGAGGAGGGGATTGTGAGTTGTGAAGTGGCGATGTTGAGGGTTGAGGTTGCTATTTTGAGGACAGGAGGTGGAGGGGGCTTATTGAGAGGGAGACGTTCAAATAGTCGTGCTGGGGGGGGGGGGGGGCGATATGAATAATGTCATTGACGACGTATAGGAGATGTTGGCTTAGAAATACCAGAGTATAGCTGAGCATAATGTTGAAATCATAGTATTGATATAATAGTATTGATATAGACTATGCAGTCTCTCATCGTAGCATATCACAGTGCCAGTTAGATTTGTGATGGCCTCAGATCGTATGACACTGGGAGAAGTACTAATGAATGAACTCAACAATACTGATCGGGTGGAACTGTAGCAAGCAGCCCGAAACTGATCTCATTCTGGTTTACTTGAACTACTTAACATCGACTCGTGGCTTCATCGCTCATCGCTCATATCCCATAATTCCTGCGCTGAATGCGCGCAACCTCGTTGATCCGCATCATCCTCATGGATCAACCAATATAACGCACCACCTCATTCCACTCCTCATCTACCTTGAGCAACGCCCAGTCCCGCTCACTCAGGCACAACAACGCCTCCCACCCTCCCTCCTCATCCCCCTCATCGATCACCGGCGCGACATAGCACGCACACGGCAAGGGGATCTCAAACGAGGGCCGCCGGATCGCATGCGGCTTCCCCAGCGGCCCAAACACCGGCACCGAGACGTGGGCCATGCTCGAGCACGAGAAGTCCGTCAACGGGTTGAAGGCGCCCCCATACGCGACCTTGCTCTTATCCTCCTCGTTGGCCAGGAACGTCGCGTAGCTGCGCGTGGCGTGCACGTTGTGCAGCGACCTGATGTGTCTCCGTAGCTTGACGGCCAGATCATACAGCGGCAGCGAGGCGACCTCCGTGAGGGGCAGACGCAGGTTGGCCGTGCGCACCATGTGGCCCATGTAGTAGGGTGAGAGGTTGATGGTGCGCCGGAGGTCCAGCGCGCGGGTGATTTTGGAGGTGGACGCTTGTAGGAAGGGAGGCAGGTGCGGGAGGCGCAGGGTGATGAGCCGCTGCCACAGGAATGCGGTCAGGGCGTCGTTGGGGGTGATCTTCTCCTGTTTTTGGTCCTTGGATGTCGACTCGACTGGTGCGGGCGGCGCAGCCTTCTGGAAGATCTTGGTCATGGACGTCTCGCTGAATCGCACCGCCCGCCATTTGAAGGTTGCCATGTAGGCTTGCATCTCCGGTGTGATCGGGCCCGACGACAGTCCGGGAACAATCGCCGGCTTCAGCTCGCTGTGATCGTCCAGGGGCTCGTCGTCTTTGAGCAGAGGGATGAGGGTGCGTCGGTCGATGTTGCCCTCGCGGATGGCTTGCTCCGGGAACGGCTCGTCGCGGAGACTGTATGCCAGCAGGTTCATGATCTGGAACATCCCGTTCCCGTCGATGATGTTGTGCTGGGCCGCAATGGCCAGAATCAGGCCCCCCTCGATCCAGTTCAGCTGGTAGTCCAGCACGGGCGCTGGGTTCGTCTCGTTGTCGTCGTCGAGATAGGGCTGCGGAAAGGCCGGGCGAGGAGGGGCCAGCACAGTCGGCAGCGAGGTGGTCGGCCACCCCGTCGCACGCAACTCGGCAAGCGATGCGACCTCGTGCGTCCGATCCTCCACCCGCAGGAATTTATGATCGGGAGCCTGCCATGGGATGTGAGGACGCACGATGAAGGCGCCCGAGCAAGATGGCGTTTGGCCTTCGCGGACGACTTTGCCGCCGAGAAAGGGGAAGCCGGCGATGAGTTGGTGGATGGCCGACTCCAGGGCTGTCTCGATCTGACGGCGTGCTACATCGTTTGGGAGTGGGAAGATGAGGAGCATGTGAGAGTAGGATTTCAGTAAGGGCAATTGGCCCAGGATGTCTTGGGTGCGGTCATAGTCCATGATGGTTGTGGTGGTGGTGGTGGTGGTGGTGGTGGTGATGAGGAACGAGTCTGGCGTGGTTTACCCTGGGGTTACAAGGGCTACGGAAGACTACGTTATTGGGAGAGAGACAACTACTATAATATATACTGTACGGCGTACTTCTCTTAGACAGAAATCACCCACTGCTGGCAGGTCTCACAGCAGTGTGCCACATTTTGAACTGGGCCCTGCGCAGTCTTTGTATCTTGACTACATGTGCTCTTCTAATCTGGTGTCATCATCAGAAACCCCAACCCCTAATAATAACTAACACCTTAACATCGGTCAATATTACTCATGCTGCTGCTGCTCATAATATTGGCGCCAGGATCGGCCCGGCGGAAATGGAGCATTTCAATAGCGGCTGTCGATCGCAGGGCCCTTCACTGCACGCGATCGATCTCGGCCCGATGAACACGAGATTCGGCCGATTTCTGGGGATTCTTGTGATCAATAAATCGGATTCTGCACTCTTCTGTTGACTTCTGGAGGATTGGTGTGGTTGTGTGGTTGTGTGGTTGTGGTGTATTTCTTTTCTTTTTTTCCTTGTATTTTTCCATTTTGCAGTGCAAGTCGGCCATTTCTGCCCTAATTTTGCCCCCTCGTCGTTCGTCAACAAAGCCCCTTCCCTTGACTGGCTGTGCATATTGCAGTCCCACCTGCTCCAAATTCAGGCTAATGCCTAGCGACTCAGTTCATCCCCCCCCCCTCTTTTCTTTTCCTTCAGATCTCGGCTCTGATCGCATGCACGGGCGCTACATACTGTCTGAGCGTGGAATCTAAGGCCAGCCCGATCTGCCATCCACTAATCCATCTCTCGCATTCACCTTGTTGTTGTTTGAAGGTCACACTTCCACTTATGTTGGGTTGAACCGTCCCTCACAGCTGCGATGCAGGACAAGTTGACATCTGCCGTGAGAGGTCTTCAGCAGGTTGGCTGTTTGCTTGCCTCCTCATCATTTGCCACTGCCGCTGCCACTACTGCAGTGTATGCAGAGATGCAGCAGATGTACCTCTCTCTCTCCTCCCCCCCATTGCTCCTCTACTCTACTGTACATGTACCTTCAGGGGGCCGTCCAGACCCACCAAAACAATAGGCCTCCGTGAGATCCTAGCCTGCAGACCCTCTGCAGGGTTGATCCTGCTTTCCTGCCAGCTGCAAGACTTGCGATCGGTCGCATTTGCTTATTCGGTCCCTCAAACTTGCTTATTCGCCTCAAGACGCACCGCTGTCCTCAATCGGATGCTGTGACTCGGTGGCTGGCTGAGAGGCGTCGACGTGATCACGTTCATCAAATTGAGAGCAATGGCACTGTTCATTTAGTGGACCCTAAGAGATCGTGGAGGTCAAGATGATTGCGGTTCATGCCTTTCCCATCGTTGTCAAGCGCCCGATAGTGAGTAATAGTGGCTCAACGAAGGCTTGTCCAACTCTCATCTATACCTCTCCCCACCATCGCCCCGGATGTGTCTCCAGGATCAGCTGCAGCCTGCAGAGTGCAGGGCTATTCTAGCTCTCTCGACTTGCCCTTCTGGTCAGAAAGGCCTCGTTCAAATAACAACAGAGCCAGTCAGCGAGCGCGCTACCCACTGCGATCTGCATCCTGCAGGGCAGTCATCACATTGCACTAGCTAGAACGTGTTCCTTGAGGACGCACGTCGAGTCACCATTTAGATCCGTATGGATCGACCGCCACACCCTTTCCGACTGGCTCGTCGGCGCTGACTGTGTGGATGAGCTTAATACCCCCAAAAAGCAAGCATGAGTAGCCCGGATGGGGTCCTCTTCCTCGGTATCGGACTGGCTCCTCGACTCACTGGTTCGTCCTGTCTAGTCCGACTAGTGTTGGTTCGTGCGGTCGATCCATTGCTTTGGTATCTTATCACGACCCCACTAGTCATCGGCTGGAGCAAAGAGAAGCCTGGATCGACGCACCTTCTCATAGTCGACCGGGCTTGGTTATAAGTCAGGAAAACCAAGCGCTGCGGAGGTCGCTTTCATTTCGTCAGAGCAACCAACAGTGGAACTGGAACTGGTCTGCGGGTCTACACTTCATCAGCCCCGACATGGTCACGTCGACGCCTACAATCTCTAGACAACGCCCTGGCTCGGCCTGTGAGGAGTGTCGACGGCGAAAAGTGCGCTGTGACCGTCGTCGGCCTCAGTGTCAGGTGTGTTTCGAGACCGGGATCGAGTGCAAGATCAACACCACCAGATTGCCCCGGGGACCTCGAAAGGGCCAGTTGCGTACGCTGCGGACAAGAATCGGTACAGCGCCCTTCATACTCAGTGGATGTGCATTGACGACTGACGCACAACAGCTGCTCTAGAGCGCTGCCTCGCAGATCAGCATCCCGAGATCAATCACCAGATGGCGAGTCTGTTTGACGGCACGGTACTTGACTGTGACTCGGAGGATGATCCCCTCCGGGACCTCACTTCACTGTCTGATTCAATTCCGGTCTCAGTGCCTTTGTCGGCTCTCCCTGAACCAGTCCTGGCCCCGGGCGAGGAGCTGGAGACGCGCGAGAGAGATGCTCATCCCTCTATCGCATCTACCAAGATCCAGTCGCCAAGGACCCCAGAGTCGTTACCACGGTCGACAGGCCTGGTTTCGGAGCTGATTCGAGCTGAACTGTACGCTGTTGCTTTTGATCCTAGGAAGACTTTGCAACTCTAACCTATCGGCAGTGACCAACTGTATTTCGATCGGGTGCACCCGTTTGCGCCTATCCTCCAGCGCTGGCGCTATCACGTCTGGGCTCGCCAACCTAAGAAGTCCGACAGCCAGGTCTGTTTACAATACGCCATGTGGACGGTGGCAGCCTCTCTGTCTGCCCAGTTTCAGGCACTACGGGATCAGCTGTACACCGAGACGCGCAGGATTCTCGATTCCTTAGATCGACCGGATAGTATAACTATGGTCGCCGGGCTGGAACAGGCTCAGGCATGGATTCTAATCGGGCTCTACGAGTACATGCAACGGTCGGCTCTCCAGGCCTGGATGAGCATCGGAAGATGCTGCCGACTGGTACTAGGAATGCGGCTCTATGAGCTGGACGATGCCACCAACCCGGTGACGATGGCACGGGAACAGGAAGCTATATTGGTGGACTGGATCGGGCTGGAGGAGCAGCGCCGGACTTTCTGGATGGCGTATTCGCTGGATCGATTCATCAGTTTCCACAACGGGCTGCCGTTTACTCTGCATGAACCCGTGGTTTGTTTTCCCCGTACCTCCAGCCCATATCGATCCCACGCAGGCTGCTAACCCTGGATGATTACCACCAGATCACCACGCGGCTGCCCAGCCCGGAAGAGGAGTTCCAATGCGGGCAGCCAGCCCTAACGCCATACCTTCGCGAAGTGATGAGCCAGCATCCTCACCTTCACCACCCAGTCCAACCCAATCTATATCAATACCCCCATGTGCATGCCCAGCAACAGCAACATCACCCCCCCATCTACGCGATCCCTCATTCCCCGACCTCCCCAACCCACCTGACAATGGCCTTCCCGCCCGTGGCAGTGGCAACCCCCACCAACCCCACAGCAACAACAACCCCCGTCCTCAACCCCGACCTCAATAGCCAAGTCACCTACTCAAACTCAAGCTTCACCGAATTCATCCTCCTCGCCACGATCGTCGGTCGCGCCCTTTCGCACCGCCAAGCGCTGGTGGTAGAGCAACCGTTCCAACCATTCCACCACCCGCCCCTGTCCCCGACAAGCCCCCACACCCCGCTCCCCAACGCGCTCGACACCTTCTGGAACCGCCACCACGCCCTCCACGCCCTCCTCAGCGCCCGCATCCAGTCTCTGTCGTCCAACCCCCAGGCTCTAGACGACCCATTGATCATGTTCGCGCGCATCGTCGCGCAGAGCATGGTGCTGTTCCTGCACAACGTCCTCGAGTCCGTCGCGTGGAAGTCCGGCGGCGATCAACTGCTCGGCATCATCGAGGACGAGCGGCTCTGTGTGCTCGCCGCACACGAGGTCGTCGGCCTGGTCAAGGTGCAAGGCCAGTTAGGGTATTTTAAGGTGAGTTGTGCCCCTATCTTTCAAATCGCCTCGGCGCCTCGGCTTAGGCCGGGTCTGTTGGCCGCCCCTGCATCATCATCTATCCCTTTCTCAAACCACGCAATGAGAAATGTTCCCCGTGGAGATGATTCATTGCATCGCAGCCACACTCCACCCCCAAAACCCACGAGAGACCACGCAAAGCACAAACCCCGTACCCACACCGATGCTAACATCCCACCCCGTAAAGGTCCACCCCCTCACCCCCATCCCGCTGATGATGTGCACCGAGTTCCTGACGGCGCATGCGTACCTGGACCCCTCGTTCGAGGTCATGCTGCACGAGCTGCTAGAATGCCTGGGCGATCTGGAGCGAGTCAAGAACCCCGTGCAGAGCCCGACCCTGTCCGTGGTGGTTTAAAGCGTTGTCGCGGGATTCTCGTTCCACGGGAACTGCAATCCTGCTGCGGGATCATTTTCGGTGCTTGGTCGGGGGCTTTTTTTGCTTGAGTGATTATTTGCTTGGGAAAGCTTGAAGCTTGTGGTTGTTGGTGGTGCTGGCTGGCGGGGAGATGGTCAAGGCGTTTGTTGATGAATTGAGGGCATGGGTTTTTAGCTTTTTCTCTCTCGTGGTTTTTGGATTGCGCTTGATGCAGATTCAGATTCATTCTCCTGTGCAGGTCCATGGGATTCAATGCTGCTGCTGCTGCTGCTGCTGGGTGGTGGTGGTGGTGGTGTGTTTTGTTTTGTTGTGTTTTGTTGCCCATCGGATGGCAGGATGTTTGTTGTATTCAAGGGGCTGGCACTGGCCACGAGGATGCATGAAGGGGAGCGAGCAGCGAGCTTGCTTGCTTATAAGATACAGTTCAACCTAATATAATGGCATCATAACCTCGTGTATGTGCATAAAACAAAATTCGGGTTATCTCCTATCTCCATGAACTCCCTTTCGCCATGGACCACTACAAGAATCAGACAACCAACCCCCTTTCCCCAAACTCCGCTGCTTATCCCCGGGCTGCTATCAACTCCAACTCCGAAAAGCCTCTTTCGTCTTTCCCAACGGACGGCGATTAGGAAACTACGTTCTGCTGCAACTGCAACCGGAAAGAGATTAAACAAAAAACAGAGAAAAAAACCAGACACCCGTCGATTAATCCTCTTTCTTGTTTTCGGTCTGGTCGTCTCTCCCGAGGAGTACGTTGGCTTTACGCTGGAGCCCATTTTTCAGCCCGAAAATGAGGGCTGGGATGGCGTGGACGGGTTATGAAACTGGCGACCAGGTCTATTGTGCAACCTTGTCGGTCCACCTTCTAGTCTGGACTGGATGGATGGATCTGACGGCCAGCTAGCCCGAGGAGATACACCGAGGAATAAACTCCGGCCGTTGTGTCTTCATTTTCTCGAGCTGTCTGTCGTTCTTGATCCTGTCTGGTTATTTCAGTTGAGGCCGGCAGTTTCCTGTCTGGCTGGTTTCGCTGTTTCGGGGACACGGTTGGGGGGATCTTCCACCACTCGCTGCTGCTCCTGTGGATCTAAGAATAGGGTGATTTCCCCGGCAGAAGAAGGAAGCATAGGAATTGTTTCCGAGATGATCAGCTGTTGGATCGTTCCCCCGTCCCCCGTAGTGTATGTAGTCGAGGTAAGCTAGAAAGAAAAGCAATGTATACTGCGCCTGAATATGCATACTTGTCAGCAACGGGGGTCTGATCCTCCCATTCTCTGTTCGCATGCGCTGGTTGAAGGGAAAGTTTAGGTAGCCAGTTTCATGAGTTGGGTCTCGGTTTCCCGCTCCCTGTGTCTTCACAGGGCTGGGTGTAACTCTACCCACCTGTTTTCTTGCACGGTTGAGTATCGTATATGCCCGACGGACTGGGTTGGGAGGCAAAGGCCGTGGGTTCGTGGGACTGACTGTGCACACATACAACGGTGGCTCTACATCTCTCACTGTCTTTCGGTTACGGTTCTTGCCGATGGATTTGTGCATTAAAACCTGGCCGCTCTCTGTTTTCTTTCTTGTTGTCTGTGTGGATCTGTGACTTTTTCCTTGGATTGATCGATAGCAACCCTACGGGTCTCTCGTTTGTGATTCTCTCCCCGGATATAGCAGTTCTTTATTCCCGCGTGTTCATTATCGCTTCAGCGGGAAAGAAAGTCTCCGGGGTTTAGACGTTGTGAGTGCCGGCTCGTTGGTGTGTTTGTGTGGGAAAGGTTTGTTTGCCTGCTTCTTACCTCATCCGCAGTTGTTGGTCATTCCCTTCCGGGGATTGGTTTGCATCGATCCATATCCAGTAAATCAATACTTGCGACTCTTGTGGACCTGGTCTGGGATTGTTGACGTTGCGTGTGTGCTGGGGTGTCCTTTTGTTCGTCTGTTTGCTTGCCTGCTTGGTTTGTGAATTGTGAGTGGCAAACATACACCCAAAACTCATGGCCAGTCAATTATCACCTCCGCCGGGAGGCAAGACGGTGCTGCTATTCGGCTGCCAGGCCGTCCAGTTCGACGCCAACGACTTCCAGCAGCTGCGGCGCGTCATTCTGGACACGCCCGACAACCACTGGGTGCTGGACGTGCTGGCGGAGCTGCCCGTCTACTGGCGCACCGCCGCCACCAAGTACCTGCCGAAGCTGCAGGCGCTGCCGGGTGAGCAGCAGCTGCGCGACCTGAACCAGTGGATCCGCACCGGCAAAGTCGCCGACCGCCACTTCCCGCTGCCCTACCTCCAGCATGCCCCGCTGCTGATGATCACCCACCTGCTGCAGTTCGCGCGCTACCTGCAGCTGACGCACCCGGATTACGCGGCTCACGGCGTGGTTGACGCCGAGACGAGCCCCGTCGTAGAGATCGTGGGGTTCTCCTTTGGCTTTCTCAGCGCCGCAGTCGCTTCGAGCGTCACGAATCAGAGCCAGTTGCGAGAGTATGGGGCCGTGGGAATTCGGTTGGCGACCCTGCTGGGCGCGCTCGGCGATGAACAAGAGAGCCGCGAGAAGTATACCTCGCTGTCGACCGTGTGGAAGAAACCCGAGTTGGAGGGGGAGCTGGTTCGAGTGCTGGAGCAGCATCCGGAGGTAAGTTGGCTGATCTTGTGGGAGACTGACTAGCACGATAGCGCTAATGCCTCGTTCGTCAGGCGTATATCACGGTTCGATATGATACGAACCGCGCGACTATCATGACGCCGCGGAAGGGGCTGGGCCGGCTGCAGCAAGCGCTCCAGACAGCCGGATTTTCCGCATACCACATCAACTTCAACGGACGCTATCATTGGCCGGGGCATCAGAAACTATTGCATACGCTTGAGCAGATGTGTGGGGCGGATCCCGCGTTACAGCTGCCAGATGCATCGCAGTTGCCACGGCACACATGGACCAACATCACTAATGAGCCCATCTATGAGGGTCCACTGCACCAGGTGGTTCTGCGCTCCATATTGGCCCAGCAGTGTCAATGGGGTCCCACGTTTGCGGCTGTGCATCGGGCCCAACTTGAAAACACGCAGTCGATCGTGGTGGAGTTTGGCTCTGAGCGCTGCGTTCCCCCGACATTCATGCGCACGCTCGGCAGCCGCGTGGTGCACTATATGGACTTGAACCTGGACTTCCAGTCGCGCGTCTCGCCACTTCAGTCGAGCCCGACGCTATATGATGACGACATTGCCGTGGTGGGCATGGCTTGCCGGGTGGCTGGTGCCGACGATCTCGAGGAGTTCTGGAAGCTCTTGTGCGCGGGTGAATCGCAGCACCGGGAGCTGCCGCCGGAACGATACAAAGACTATGAGACCCCGTGGAGGCCAGGCGCGATTCGCCCTTGGTGGGGCAACTTCGTCAACGACATCGATGCCTTCGATCACAAGTTCTTCAAAAAGGTGCCGAGGGAGGTCATGTCCCAAGATCCACAGCAACGGTTGTTTTTGCAGGTCGCATACCAGGCTCTCCAACAGGCGGGCTACTTCCACAAGAAGGATGCCACCAAGGACATCGGGTGCTATGTCACCTGTTGTACCGTGGACTATGAGCATAATGTCAATTGTCATCCGGCTACGGCCTATGCTGCCACGGGTCTGTTGCGGAGCTTCATGGCTGGTAAGGTGAGCCATTACTTCGGATGGCGCGGGCCGGCGCTGTGCATTGACACCGCATGTTCGGGCTCCGCCGTTGCGCTGCACCACGCCTGCAGGGCCATCCTCAATGGCGACTGCAAAGCTGCGCTGGTTGGGGGCGCCAATGCTCTCACGAGTCCGCTAGCATTTGATAATTTGAACGGAGCGTCATTTGTCTCCCCCACCGGACCTTGCAAGCCGTTCGATGCAAAGGCCGATGGCTATTGCCGCGGCGAGGGCTTTGCAGCGATCTTCATCAAGAAGATGTCCGACGCGTTGGCTGACGGTGACACAATCCTGGGCACCATCGCTGGCACCGCGGTGGAGCAGAATGACAACTGCACCCCGGTGGTGGTCCCTCATGCGCCGTCGCTGGCAGGCTTGTTCGACAAAGTCATTCGTCAGGCCCACATCCGCCCGTATGAAATATCGGTTGTCGAGGCTCATGGCACCGGAACACAAGCGGGTGACCCGGCCGAATATAGCAGCGTGAGACAGGTAATGGGTGGTCCACAACGAGCAGCCCCACTGACGCTGGGGTCAGTCAAAGGGCTGGTTGGACATACGGAAGGTGTCTCTGGCATGGTAGCGCTGGTCAAGGTACTCCTGATGATTCACGAAGGAAAGCTCCCGCCCCAACCGAACTTCCACAACTTGAACCCACACATCCAGGCGGCTGCCGACGATCAGATCGAGATCACCACCCAGTTAAAGCCATGGCAAGCGGATTTTCGCGCAGCACTAATCAATAATTACGGTGCCTGTGGGTCGAATGCCTCCATGGTAGTCACTCAGCCACCTGGCTTTCGGACCGGGAGCGGTGCCTCTGCTATTCATGCCCCCGGCATCTCCCTTCCCTTCAGATTCTGTGGTTTAGATGAGCACCGTCTGCGCGATTATGCACGAAAGTTCTACAGTCTCTTGCAGCATCAGGCCGTTTCTGCGAGCCATCTCGCGTCTCTGGCTAATGTCTCGTTCAACGTTGCTCGCCAATGCAGCCCAACTCTCGACAGGCACCTGATATTCAGCTGCAGTTCACTGGTAGAGCTTGAGTCGCGGCTGCTTTCAGTCGTTGATGGGGACGAAAGCCGAGTTGTTCGCATGGCCAAGACCACCCGCCCCGTGATTCTATGTTTTGGGGGCCAGGTGTCAACTTCGGTCGGTTTGGATCGCACCGTTTACGACACAATGCACGTTCTGCGCAATCATCTCGATGGCTGCAGCAGGATACTAGAGTCGCTCGGGTACGACAGTCTCTACCCTGGTATCTTTGAGTCCACCCCAATCGCCGATCAAGTCAAGATACAGACACAGTTGTTTGCTTTGCAGTATGCCAGCGCTCGCTCCTGGATAGACTGTGGCCTTCCAGTAGCGGCCGTCGTTGGCCATAGCTTTGGAGAGTTAACTGCCCTCTGCGTATCCGGGGCACTGTGCCTTGAGGATGCGCTAGTCCTAATCGCTAGACGGGCGACTTTGATTCGGGACAGTTGGGGACCAGACCCTGGGGCCATGATTGCTGTAGAGGGCGAGCTCCACGAAGTTGAACATCTGCTAGCCGAAGCCACAAAATCTGTCTCGACTGGAACATCCCTGGCCAGCATCGCCTGTATCAACGGCCCACGTAGCTATACGTTAGCTGGAGCAACAGAAGCGATGAACGCAGTGCGTGTTATGCTTTCCACGCAGCCAGCATTCTCTCGTCTCAAACACAAATGTTTGGACGTCACCAACGCATTCCACTCGTCATTGGTCGATTCCCTCGTTCCCGACTTGAAGAGGATAACTGACGGATTGATGTTCCGCGAGCCGCAGTTGCACCTGGAGCGGGCCACGGAAGAGCCATGCACTGGTGTCCCCTCTCCGATCATTGCAGCTGAGCATCTCAGAAAGCCGGTGTACTTCAGTCAGGCTGTCAATCGCCTAGCAGAGAGGTACAAGTCGTGCATATGGCTCGAGGCCGGGTCCAACTCAACCATTACTTTGATGGCCAGTCGGGCGTTGGCATCAAGTGCTGCCTCAAACCATCAATTCCAATCCGTCAACATCACAAGCAAGAATGGGGTCCAGAGTCTGACCGACAACATAATCGCTCTCTGGAAGGAGGGAATTTCTGTCTCCTACTGGGCACATCATTCGTCGCAGACGCCTGAGTATGACTTCGTCTTTCTCCCACCCTATCAATTTGAGAAGAGTAGACACTGGATGGACAACAAGCCGTTACCCGCAAGTAGCCCCATCAAAGCGAGTGAAGTACAAGAGGAGCAGCCGAAGCCGAAAATTCAGTTCCTAGGATATCAGGGCTCGGCGAAGATGGTCGCCAAGTTCTCCATCGATACTACGCACCCCAGCTACCGTGAAGCTGTGTCGGGCCACATAGGTGCACAAACAGCGCCTCTCGCCCCAGCTTCATTCATGCTCGATACTGTGGTTGAGGCACTGAGAAGCTTACCAGAAGGTAAAGACAGAGTACCGCAAGTAAAGAATGTCACCAGTGATGCGCCGCTGGGGCTGGACGAGACACAAAATGTGTACATTACACTCACCGCTCAGAGCACGGACAAGACATTCTGGGACATGGAATTCACCAGCGAGAATCCCGAAAAGGGTGCACGGTCACGGGTAGTCCATTGTGCTGGTCGGATCAAGATGTTCAAGGCAGATGATCCCGCGCTCCAGGGCGAATTCTCCCGGTACGGTCGCTTGGTCAGTCACCGTCGATGCCGTGAACTTCTCGACAGCTCCGACGTAGATGACATCCTGCAAGGTCGCAATGTGTACCGCGCCTTTTCCGAGGTTGTGGACTACGCTGAGCCCTACCGTGGCGTCCATAAGTTGGTCGGCAAGGGCAATCAGTCAGCCGGCCGAGTGGTGAAAAAGTATTCTGGTCAGACCTGGGCGGACACGTTTCTGTGCGACTCATTCAGCCAAGTAGGAGGTTTCTGGATCAACTGTATGACCGATCGGCCAGCGTCCCAGATTTACATCGCCAGTGGCATGGAGCAATGGATGCGTACACCGTTGTATGCTGACCCGAGCACGCCGCGTCCTGAGACCTGGGATGTGCTAGCAACACATGAACGAGGAGATGGCTTCTACACCACTGATATCTTTGTCTTTGACCCGGAAAAAGGCCAACTGGTAGAAACGTTCATTGGGATGAAATACTCATGTGTGCCAAAGGCAGTCTTCAGCAAGATCCTCAGCAAGCTGGGGTCGAGTGCCATTCCTCAACAGACTCATCAGGCTGCAGTTGTGACAAAAGCAGTCTCGTCGCCGCTAAAAGCGACAGCTAGTGATCCGGTCTCCAAAGCAAAGAAGGCAAAGGCACAGACTTCCGACCTGGTCGTACGCATCAAGGGCGTGGTTGCCGATTTTTGTGCTGTCGATCCCAGCGAAATTCACGATGACGGCAATATGGCTGATGCTGGCGTTGATTCTTTGATGGCAATGGAGTTAGCACGCGAGATGGAAGAAGTGTTCAAGTGTACGCTGCCAGCAACCGAACTTATGGAGGCGGGGACGTTCCGTGACCTCGTCCGTGCGGTACAAAGAGCTATGGGAATCGACACAGTTGATGAGGCAGAAGATATAGATGAAACCAGCGAGAGTGGCACTACCTCTTATACCGAGTGTGAAACAGAGTCAGATGAGGCAGTTGACGCTGGTACCACCGAGTCTGTGACTAGCATGAGCACTGACACGCCCGAGCTACATCTGCCGCACGACAAAATCTTAGAGGCATTCGCTGAAACCAAAGCCTTGACAGATCAGTTTCTCTCGGAAAACAACTGCAGCGGGCGCGTGCTTAGCTTCAACCCAGTCCAGATGCAACTCTGCGTGACGCTGACTCTGGAGGCATTCGAGGAGCTGGGTTCATTCATTCGAAGTGCGCAACCAGGTCAGCGGCTCGAGCGGATCAAATTTGATGCCCAGCACGAAGAGCTGGTGGAATACCTCTATTCCCGATTGGAGGAAGCTCGCCTGGTAGAGTTGGATGAAGGAACGGTGACTCGTACGAGCTTGGAGTGGACCAGGATGTCTAGCACTGCCATTCTCGACGAAATCAGTCGGACCTACCCTGAGTTCGTAGGTGCCAGCAAGCTTGCCGTTTATACAGGAAGCAAACTGGCATCGGTGTTACGCGGCGAACAAGATGGTCTTCAACTGATTTTCGGGACAAAAGAAGGACAGGAGCTTGTGTCATGGATGTACGGTGACGAATCGCACAACGTGAGTGGTTACAATCAAATGCTGGATTTCATTCGGCGGCTCGTACACAAGCTTGGCAGTCGTTCGGGGACAGGTCCACTGAAAATCCTCGAAATGGGGGCTGGTACCGGAGGAGGTACAAAATGGTTCCTTCCCGTGTTGGCCAAGCTTGGGGTTCCCGTCGAATATACCTTCACCGACATCTCCCCTGCCTTTCTGGCGCAAGCCCGTCGGCGCTTCAAAGAATATCCCTTCGTGCAGTACCGTGTGCATGACATCGAGAAGCCTCCGGCAGACGATTTAGTTGGGACTCAGCATATCATTATCGCCAGTAATGCTGTGCATGCAACCTCGAATCTGCAGGTGTCAACCGGAAATATGCGTCGGGCATTACGACCCGACGGGGTGGTCTTGATGCTCGAGATGACTCGACCACAGTTCACAATTGATATTGTCTTTGGACTCTTCCGTGGCTGGTGGGTATTCAATGACGGGCGAAACCATGCTATCACTAGCGAGAACCGCTGGGAAGCCGACCTCCATGCCGTCGGTTACGGCCACGTGGACTGGACAGATGGCCATTCGGCTGAAGCGAGCGTCCAACGAGTACTCTTTGCTACTTCTACCGGAGAGCAACGTGAACGGCTTCCGCTGGGGCCGAATATGTCTCATGTGAGCCTCCTTGCCAGTGTTGACAATGTTGCTCGAAAGCAGGCGACTGACAAGTATATCCGTCGCAGCATTGAAGGCTTTACCGGACCGACAGTGACCCATAGTCTAGTGACTGGACCGGTCGCTGTTTTGGTTACGGGGGCCACAGGCAGCTTGGGCTCTCACATAGCTGCATATTTGGTGCAGCTGCAGGAGGTTAGTCGGGTCATCTGCCTCAACCGACAGGGGAAGGAGGATCCGTTTAACCGACAGAAGAAGGCTTTTTCAGATCGAGGTCTTAGTTTGACCTCCAACGACTTTGACAAAATCACGGTGATTGAAACAGATACGCAAGACGTAAAGCTTGGGCTCTCAGACGAGCAGCATCAATTTGTACAGAATACCGTCACACATATCATCCACAACGCTTGGCCGATGAACGGTGCCCGGGGCCTGTCCGGGTTTGACTCTCAATTCCGGACCATGCGGCACCTGGTCGATCTAGCACGCGACATCGCGTCTGTCCGACCTGCAAAGACTCGGATTGGTTTTCAATTCATATCATCCATTAGTACGGTCGGATTTGGTCCTCTCGTGACGGGTAAGCCAGAAATTCCGGAGGATCAAAGCGTGATTGACTGGGTGTTGGCCAATGGATACGGCGAAGCAAAATTTGTCTGTGAGCAGATTCTTCATCAGACCTTGCAGACGTATCCGGACCGGTTCAATGCCATGGTGGTACGACCTGGTCAAATTGCAGGGTCATCGCTCAGCGGGTACTGGAATGCTGCGGAGCATTTACCCGCTCTGCTGAAATCGGCCCAGACACTCAAGGCATTGCCTGATTTTGGCGGGGTGTTGTCTTGGACGCCTGTCAACACTGTCGCAGCCACTCTAGGCGAGCTTCTCTTCGCCGAAAAGGCCCATCCCGTCTATCATGTTGATAATGCGGCTCGTCAACCGTGGCGAGAGATGACGCCCATTCTTGCGCAGGAGCTGGGAATTCCCCTTGGCAATTTGCTCCCGTTCTCGGAGTGGATTGAACGTGTTGAGGCCTTTGCTGGTCCACGAGAAGACAACCCGGCAGGTGTGATGGCGGACTGGTTGGCTGGCAACTTTGAGCGCATGTCTTGCGGGGGATTGCTGTTGGCGACAACGCGTGCCCAGCGAGACGCGTCCACGCTGCGGAGCCTGAGGCCTGTTGATCAGAGGACAGTGCGGGGATACGTGCAATACTGGCGTCGGACGGGGTTCTTGATGTAGATATAAGTGAAAACTTTTCTTAACGTCAGCAGTGTGATCTCATAATTCATTTAGAGGATGCGAAATAATAGACGCAAATGTCAACTTTCTAGATCATGAAATGAAGTTTTTTACCCAAATTGTACAGAAAGCGGGGGGGAAAGACGCGGGGGGCATCACCGCCTTGGTCACCGCCATGGCAGGTTTCCTCTCCCCCTCCCGATAATTCTGCCTCGTGGCTGCAATCTTCCGCCGGAACCTGCAACTCTGCCTTTGCCGCTCACTCATGGAAGAACAGACAGAAGCATCGTCGTCCGTGGCAGACTCCTCTGTCTCGCCAATCTCAGCATCAGCTTCACTATCCAACAAACCAAGGAGAACACGATTGGCACCTTCAGTGCTACCCACGCGCGTCAGTAGCGCCTGTGAACGATGCCGTCTCCACAAATCCCGGGTAGGCAGGCCGACTTGCCGCTCCGGCATCGCTTATAGATCAACGGACTGACCGACTCACGGCAGTGTGATCCATATCGACCATGTTCATTGTGTGTGCGAGCCAATGTCGAATGTCGGCAACGCCCTGCAATTCAACGACGCGCGGGAAATCTCCCATCGTAAGCTCTCCCGACTTTTCCTCTCGAGGCTTCAAGGGGAAGTGCGGCTGTCCAATAGCCCCGAGCTGACCGCACGAGCTGAAGCTCTCGACGCAGACTACCTGGCGCTCGAGGAAAGCCATCGCATCGCCAAAGACAAATATGCAGCCCTCCATCTGGGGAACTGTTGCAGGGTCCGACCACTGGGGGGAACGATCCGGTTTCGTCGCCCCGAACGATGTCGGCGGACAATCGCCACCAATATAACCCGATATCATCGTCCATTGAACCTGGTGAAGCCGAGTCTGCCATGGGTATTGCTCGCAAGATATGCGAGCTAGGCAGCCAGCATCTAGACGAACAAACCACTTCGGCCATTCCTGGCTACTCAGCAAGTAAAGGCGTCTTGCCTGCGCCTGGCACTGCCGCAAATCGTCGTCCTATTTCCGCCATTCTAGGTCAACCATTCCCTGCGATCGAGATCATATACAATCTATTGGATGATTACTTTGACACGGTTCATTGGTTTTCGCTGGTAGTCTATGAGCCCAAATTTCGTCGCAAGCTTCAAACCATTGCCGACGGTTGCGCCGACCCCACCCAGCAACCCTTCCTCTTATTACTGGCAGTCATGCTCGGTATGGCGGCATGGTACCGGTCACAACGCAGCCGTCAGGAGCTGTCTAACGCGAATGACAATTGGGCGGACTGGAGTGATATTCTTATGCGACTGGTTGAAAATAATCTGATAGATGTGATGGACCATCCTTCTCTCCTCGCAATACAGACCTGCATTCTCTTCGGTTCATATCATGTTTACCACGGAAGACCAAATTTGTCGTTTACTCTACTTGGGGCGACTATCAAAATGGCACATGCGATTGGCATGCATCGGGAGCCTCGACGCGGTGACATTGATGACATCGAAGAGCGAAAGCGAGTGTGGTGGACGATCTACACATGGGACCGGTTTGCATCCATCACGTATGGCACACCATTGGGCATAAACGACAAGGATTGTAATTTGAGCATGCCTGCAGACATTTACGAAAACCCCTCCTTCGCTCACCCGGCCTCTGATGACTCTGCTTCTGTCTGCTATTCGCCATATCAACGGGAATTGAACCGACTTTATCTGATTGCATCGCCAGCACTTGAGATCATCTTTGGCTCTCGTACTTCACGGACGTCTCAAGATCTAGTCAGGGACAGTTTTGTAAGTTTGGTCCAGGAGACTTCGGAAAAGCTTCATTCGTGGCGACAATGTCTCCCAAGCCACTTGGTCCTCCATCTCCAGCAAGACTTCCGTGCAACCGGTGAACAGAGCTCCAAAGCGTATGCCTTACAAGCCTTGTCACTTCATCTAACATATGACAACATTTTGATCGTGCTTTACCGTCCTTTGATTTCAAGGCAGGTGGACCATCTTTGGACGAGCAACATGTCACCTGGGGTTGACGAAATCCATTCGACTGCTTTTGCGACGGCAGCTGCGCCAGACTCGTCCAGAAGAACTCCTATCCAAGCCAGCACAGCCAACTCGGAATTTTGGATGAAAGCCGCCATTCGAACGTCCAGGATAACTGAACTGCCGGTGCTTGCGCAACTTGCGACCGATAGTCATTTAGTCGCCTTCCTCGCCATCAATCTATTCAACGCCGCGGTTGTCTTGGCAGTAATGGCCATATCAGAGCCGCTTTCTGATACAGCTCAAGAAGTCAAGCGGACGATGACCCGCATTCTTCGTCTACAGGACCTCTTGGGAAAGCGCTCAGCCCTCTCCAGACAAAGTACTCAGGTTCTGAAGAAGGTGGTTACGATGCTTCTCCGCCGGGAATCGGCCGCCATGCTCGCCCCTCTTGCGGAAACCACCGCCTTCACTGAGTACGATACCAATGGCGACCGTGCTCTACCTGATCCGCCTCCCATGTCTGTCGAAGAGACGCTGCGATTGCCGTTAAATGCGACTTTAGACATTGTGGATCCCTTGGTGGGCAGCCAGGGGAGCTCTAACTTCGATCGCGCTGGTCGCGTCAATGAAAGCTTGACTTCCCTTCAGTACGGTAAGCCATTCTCATCTCCCCGTATTCTTTTTCTTCTTTTTTTGTGCTGATGCTGATGCTTGTGGGAAATTCCCAGTCATGGTTCCCGGCCAGGATTACACGCTCCACGTTCCTGTACTAGGAGAAAGTCAGCGGGGTCAATTGCCTGCTCATCCTAACATCTCACCGGCGAATGACTGGGCGCTCCCTGCGCCAAGCGACTGGCAACAGCCCAATGGTCTCACGCCACCTGGGGAAGACGGGCATTACAACAACGTAGAAAACGGTCTCTACTGGCTCTGGGACACCACATGGAATGGGCTGTGAATAAACGTTTCTAAACTTGTTACACGGTGTATCTCTCTATCTCAAAGTTCCATGGTCGCCATAAAAAGAAGTCACCCGCACCGAAACCCAGCTTCTACGCTTCAACAGCATCGGCTGTTTCTGCGTCCACCTCCGGTCCATATATGACACTCTTGATTCCTATCCTGTTTGCCACATTCTGGAATGCCTCCTCGACCTGCGAGAAGGAGTATTCGTGAGTGACAAGGCCGTCGACATTGACACGTCGGGCGTCAAGCAGTCCTATGGCGGTTCGGAAGTCTCCAGGGCCGTAGCGGAAACTGCCCTTCAGGGTAACCTCTTTATCGCAGATTTGGCCAATGGGAACGGTGACACTCGGTCTACCCAAGCCGACCTGGATGAAGGTTCCTCCTGGCGTGACCGCGTGTAGACCACAGACAAGGCAAGGCTCCGCCCCCGTTGCGTCCAAGATCACATCTGCGCCGTCTTCGAGTCCCGCCGCTCTGAGAAGGTCGGCCGCATTCACCTCAGGCGATGCGTCACTCATTTGGTATGTATGTGTGGCTCCGTACTTTCCAGCGACCGTAAGCCGACTGGAAACAATATCAACCGCAACGACGGTAGATGCACCAAAGGCACGGGCAACAGCACAGCAGAGGAGTCCAACCGGGCCCGCGCCGAAGATGATGACAGACTTGGTTTGCATATCTCCTGCGAGCCGACAAGCATGCACTGCGACACTCAACGGCTCAACCAGTGCGCCCTGACGCAGTGAAATGTGAGCGGGAAGCTTGAAACAGCACTCGACCGGGACGCGGTAGTATGTGCAAAGTGTCCCGTCAATCGGCGGCGTCGCTGCAAATCGCATGTCACGGCACAGATTATAACGTCCCCTGCGACACGGCTCGCACGTATTGCAGGCGACGCCAGGCTCTAGGGCAACGCGGTCTCCCACGGCGATCCCTTCAGCTTTGCTGCCGCAAGAGACCACGATTCCTGTTGACTCATGGCCCAGGATGATTGGTTGCTCTACCACATAGCGACCGATTCTTCCATGTTGCCAGTAATGTACCTGTTGAAAAAATGACACATTAACTCCGAATTGACTCACCAGTGTCAAGAGGATCGAAGTCAATACTCACGTCGGAGCCGCAGAGCCCGGTTGCGACAATTTTCACAATGACATCCCTTTCGGACTGTACCTCTGGTGCCTTGCGGGTTTCGTAGTAAAATGAGCCGCCTGGTTTGAGCACGGCAGCTAAACTTGCGTCCTTGAATTGAAGGATTAGTGACCCAAATTTGGAAGCTTTAGAGACAGTACCAGTGACATTCATGGAATCGCCTACCTGAGTCGAATCTGCAGCAATCATGTTTCCAAGCCTTGAGCAATTCAAAGGTCAGATTTATGAAGATCTGCTAATCTGTCCCGGCTCCTCTCTGTCTTTTATTATACCTGCCGGCAGGTTGTGTCCATAAACCAGAGGCGCACTGACTCGATTCCGGCGGAGCAGTGCAGCTTCGGTTCCGGCTTTCCTAACAATGATTGCATTGCTGATTGCTGATTCCCCGCATCGACCGACCATCGATTAGAGCTAGTAAGACATCAAAACGAGGATCTTCCCCGGTCGGCTTCGTCCCCACCTTCATAATTATTTCTTCTTCTCGTGGCGGTGGTCTCGACACCGATTTCTTCGGGTTCTAAGACCTATCCGCCTAGCTTGTCTCTCAATGCCTGGTCAGACTTGCTTCCTGTTAGTGATAAGCGAGGGGCGATTCCGATCCCAGACAGGAAAAACTCTCCTTCTCGGATTGCTGTCATCCAACGCTGAGCAAGCTCTGTTCCGTACGGATTTTGTCCCGACGCGAGTTATCCGGGCCGGTGTTAACAGCTCTCTTGGGCAGGAGCTCATTGCTGAGCATAGTGGGTCCGGAACCGAATTCCTGGTCAGGCAAGTCAGCATCCGCCGGAACCGAGTGTGCAAATCCGCCAGGGACTACACAATGCGCCCTGAATTGATATAGCATCAGAGCGAAAGCAACATACAAATGGCTGTCTATGACCTGACTTGAAGTGTGGAGTGTTTGCCGTCATCTCTTCTGGGGATGTATGTACCAGACTTGCACGTGACCTCCGCATCACGGCGGCGTACCAGGGAGACACTGCAGGCAATGGCCGGGTTGTCTTCTCCCAGCTCGATGATTCGCCGAAGAATTTACCATTGGTGTGGCCAGTGTTCAACTTTGCCTTCGTGCCGACCGTGTGTCTTTTCTACTCGGAGACAGCCCACCGGTCGCTGGATTATCTTGATCGCTTTTTTCAAGATAGCAATGGTGTCCTTGTTCAGAATGTGCCAGAGACCATCGGGGTCGAACGACTGCTCCGGTATGTTGTGCCGGAAAATTAACGGCTCCAGCTCGTTACGACTGTCACGGGCGCTAAGATTGGGGCTGGTATGATGGAGCATAAGGAGCATGCTTAAAGACTGGCTTCTGCCAGGTCAGGTAGTGGTACGCCAAGCTCATACTTCAACGGCTGCCATCTCAGCGGCATACACAGGATTACATTCTTATTTCGAAGGCAGATGGCAGAAAAAGATATTCAAATCAATATAAAAGGTTATGATTTCATTTCACGATGAACGGGATAAAAAGAGAGTCACCTCAACGAAACAGCGAGTGAACCAAGCCTGGAGGCGACTGACATCAAGCCTCACTTCCAAACATGACCCTCCATCTTCAAGTACTCGAAACTCTCAGCCTGCTCCACCACCTCATCCTCGTCATTCTTCAGGAGCCCCTGGTCGAACAGATCAGCACCAAATTTCCACGGCTTGCGACACGCCGGGCAATGCATAGGTATCCTGAATTTATAGTCGGTACCCCATTCAATCGCACCGTGCCGGTTCCAGGCGCACTCCAAGTGGAAATAGGCGGTGCAGCCCTCGCAGCACAGGTCCACGTGCGGGTCGGCGCGCTCGCAGGTGTCGCACGCCGCATCCGCGGGCTTGTTAGCTGGGTTATTGATCTTGCGCGCTAGGACGCGGCGGCGGGCCTGCTCGGCGGGCTGCAGGCAGTCCCAGTTGCGGAAGTCGTTGCTGGAGAAGACTTCTTCGAAGCTGCGGTGCTTCTTGATCTGCTCCAGGGTCGGACATCCCAGCTGCGTGCGCCAGGGGAAGAAAATGATCGTGCCTGGCTTCGGAGTGTCGTCGCCGGTACTCTGCGGCGTGAGGATTGCGGGGTGGCCGTCGCTGTCGCTTGACTCATTCTCGCTGTCGGTCTGCTGGGGCGTGAGAAGGACGCCCCCGTCTTCACTGCTGAACCCGGTTCCGTCGTCGGATGTCTGCGTCGCAGCATTGGATGTTGAGGGGGTCGGCACGCGAGACCCAGCGTCAGATGCCTGAGGAGCTGTGGCAGGCTCGCTGGCCGCACTAAGGCGGGCGAGATCCTTTTTCAGCTCGCTGTAGGCGCGGAAACGGAAGTAGGGCATCTTGAAGCTGAGTTGGGGAGGTGAAGTCGGGTGACGGTGAAGGTGAAGGTGGTCGATGGTTGATTGTTGATGGTGATGATGGCGATATTTCCAACTAATTTATACGCAGCAGCACGGGAATATAGAGCCCTCCACAACAAAGAGCTGACAATGCCCATTGTATCAGGGATGGAGTATAACAACCGGTCTCCAGGAGTAACAACGAATGGCCATAGTTCAGGTCTGGTACCTGACCGAAGAAGTACTTGCAGGGTCTTTGTTTCGTGACTGAAGACTGTTTACCTTCATTGATCCATTGCACCGATCTTCTTATACTGGAATAACAGTCTCATCAATCCTCATCCGTTCATTATGCAGATGTAAGCACCAAGCACCCCCTTGTTTTCGCTTTTTCGTCTCCACCATCACGCTGAATCAAATCACAAAGCATCTCAACCAGTTACTTACACACTCCATCCTCTGCCCTCATCTTGCCCGTCGCCCCTAATCCCCTCCAGAACCTATTTCGGATCATGCGCAACAACCTCAATCTCAACGCGCATATCATCCTCGCCCAGCCGCGTGACCCCAACGCAGGTCCACAGGGGCTCGTGGTCGGGCATCCACTTCTTGAAGTTCCGGACCATGGCGTCCAGCGCCTCGTTGTTGATGGGCACGTGATACGAATTCACCCGGAACACCTGGCTCCAGCCCTTCCCGCCGGCGGTCTTCAGGTTCAGGTCCACGTTCGCGAAGGCCTGGTCGATCTGCGCGTTGATCTCGCGGTGGATCTCGCCGGTCTGGGGGACCCAGCCGCCTGTTTATCCAGAAAATTTAGCACTGCATTGTGTATGCAAGATGGTGAGGGAAGGAGAGGGCCTACCCTGGCCGGAACATTCGATGCGGTCGCCGATGCGGACGGCCTGGCTGTATTTGAAGGTTTGTTGGTTGCGCTTGCCGACGCCGTCGTAGTTGTAGTAGGTGAGGTGGGACATGATGCCTGATTAGGGGTGTATATGTGTGGGCGTAGAGGGAATGTTAAGTCAAGGGGGGTCTTAAGGTTAAGGTGAATTGGGAATTGGGCGAGGTTACATGCGACGACGGTTGGGGTTTTATAGAGTTCCCGGGGCGGGTTAGAAATAGCGGAATATATGTTCCGCGAGGAGGGAATGACCCTGAGGGGATGAAGTCATGGATGATGTTCTCTCACTTTCTGTCTGTCTCAGATCGATGACTCTTTCTGTCTTCTCTCTCTAGATAAACAAACAAAGCTCATTCTAGTGCAAAGGAATAGAGCCTGCCAAGCTCTCTACTTCGTGAAGTGTCCAGATTGTCAACTTACATGTGGGAACTTGCGCCACGCAGCATTGTCTAAGTGCAGTACTGTACCTAGACTCAGCTTCCAAGATTGGTTGAAGTCCGACTTCCTAGGTATATTCCCAAATATACTATTGTCCATCAATCTACATGTCCATGATGTATATATTTAGAATCTGAGAATCACTGCAAAGCCAAGCACCAACCCAGCCAGCCCGTCTAATCATAATCACGTGACCCAGAGTCATGAGTAATCGACTCGCGCCTTCAAGGTTGGCCCATAGACTAACCTGTTTAGAAGCTAGTGGCTGGCGGTGACCACCTCCCCCGACCGCCCGGAGATATACTGCCGGCGGACCGCATTCGGCGCCAGCCAGCTCCGCCCGGTGGTTCCTCGTTCTTCTTTCCATCCCCCAGCCTTGGAATCATTCAATTATTCGCAACTGAGATCTGAACCACACTCTTTTACTTTCCTGCTCTTTCATCCAGTTCCATCCACTCCCTCATCCATAAACACCTTTTCTAACACTCAATTGCACCCATCCAGCACCAGCATCTATACCCTCGACCTCATCACCCCAATCCCAACCCATCACTCGTATCCTACCCTTGCGACTCCGCGACACTAATCAGCCATAGTAAGCTCCGCCCAGCATCAACGCCCCCAACAAAGACCACCCTCACTAACACCCAATCACCGCAGCTACCCCCCACAAATCCCTCAACCGCAAACCCCCAAGACCAAAAAAATGTCCATCCGCACTCTCTCGGACACCGACTTCGAAGACAGCACGCTGAAGCGCGCGCGCACGGACCCGACCGCGCACCGGCTCTGCTACGACTGGATGATCGTGCAGGGCAACTGCCACTACGCGCGCGACCGCGCCGCCTTCACGAGCTACCGGCCCGTGACCACCGTGCGCCTGCAGACCAACATCTTCAACCCGATGGAGGAGCTGGAGGTGGCCGGCGTCGGCACGGTGGAGATACCTGTGATGCGGTCGCTGACGGACCCCACCAACCCCAACCACAACCACAACCCGTTCGACAACACCCAGTCCAGCACCAACACGCACACCCTCGTCCTCGAGAACGTCCTGCACATCCCCGAGGCCGTCTGCAACGGGTTCAATCCGCTGCTGTACGGGAGCAGCATGTCGTGCACGGCCGAGAGCTGGACGGGCGCGGATCGCGCGGGCACCCCGCTGTGGGTGGCGACCCCCTTCGCGGGCGGGTCGCGGCTGGTGCTGGCCGGCGCGGCGGCGCAGCTGCAGCGCCAGCAGGGGGTGTCGGAGCTGATTGCCGGGCGGTATTATACGCTGAGTTTGTATATCAGTCCTGCGGAGAAGGCGGAGTTGATGGGGTAAAGATGGGGAGAGGTGGTTTGCCGCAGAGATGAGAAACGAATTGTGGCAAACTAGGGAGAAAAGGGAAGGGTGAATCCTGTTGGGGCGAGGCAGGAGGCAACATGACAGGTGACTGATGTTGGTCTGTACTGTACAATATATTATGATACCTATGATAGAATATAGCAAAAAAGCAATACGATACGATTCCGGATAAGTCAAGCGAGATGCATGGCGAAAAAAAAAAGCATGGCATGGCATGGCATGGCATGCCTGCCCCTCCGTCGGGGGTCGGATGGACACGTGGAAGAGCGGCAGTCGGAAGAGCTTCACCCAGCTCGATCGATGCCATGAGATGGGATACGGAAAGAATTCCCAATAACCTCCTGCAGTAGCTTGGGCGCTTAAACGGTCCGGTCAATTCGATTGTGGATCGAGTGACTGGGAAAGAGCGTCTGTGCGAAAGGTCAGTCAGTCACTCAGTACTCAGTGAGAGAGTGTTTGGAGGCGATTCACTGATCATCCCGGGGTCTAATTTAGGGCTCGATCCCAACTTGACGCCATGTGGGCAGCAAAAACCGCGGGGAAAGTGAAAGTGAATGAAAGGGGGGATATACCTCAGCACACTATAGTTCGACCCAACCACTCGCTTAAGACCCTGAAATCCAGTTCACATGTGTCTCCATGCGTCCTTAGGACGGAGTCGAGGGCCGAGAACCTACCAGGAAAGAAAGGGTCTAATCTCGCATCTCGTGTGTCGAAGTGCGTCTAATCCCCATGGGGTCTTGTCTCGTCCGGCTGTTCGGCCCGTGGCCCGTCTGTCACGCAAAGCACCACCAAACACACCCAGAAGCCACCCAATGTGACTCAATCTTGCCCCAACCAACCTTTTTTTCCAATCCAATATCTAGCGAGATGGCAAATGACAAATGGCTGATGGCAGATGGCAAACCCAACGATCGTGTTTCCCTGCGGCAGTCCGGCCCAGACTGCCACTGCACACACCCTCTCTTGCCATTCGGGCATCCCCAGCTTCCCCGGATTCATCTAATCCCGTTTGGATACGGGGTCTCATCCTTGCTGCAATTAGCCCGCCACTCAGCCTATTCTTTGCGAGTCCCTGTCCCTGTCCTATCACAGCGCCTCCTCCCCAGCAAATTTTCCGCGGCATCTGGTGACAGGAAGGGACTATAGTCAGACATGCAGCAATACCCAGTCTTACCATGCCATGCCACCACCCCTCGCGCGCCCGCCAGCCCGCCCTCGCTTCAATTTTCGATGGTATATATGAGCTCCTTGATTTCCGCTCGAGAGTCCGGTTTCTCCTTTTGTTTTTTTTTGTTTCTCAGGTCAGCTTTGAACATCAATTCGAAAGATTGTCTTCCGGAAGCTCTCTCACACCATGTCTGAGAAACATACGGCGGAGGTCTCCCACCTGGACTCGTCCGAGGTCCAGGTCAAGGGGGTCCACAATGCGGCGTTGGCGGTGGCCACCATCCAGCAGAAGCCCAGTCTGTGGAGCAAGAGCATGCTTAAGGTATGTCACTCGGTGATGTGGTGCGTGGGCGGGCGTTGTGGGTGCTAACGGACAGTTAGCTGTACTGCTGTATCGCGGTCGCCATGCTCAACTCCTGCATCAACGGTTACGACGGTTCCCTGATGGGCTCGATCAACAGTTATCCCCAGTACCGCGATTATTTCGGGTTCGACCCGGACGCCGGTACCCCCTCGACCGGTATTGTGTACGCCATCTATACCATCGGAAACATCGTCGGATCGTTCACGGCCGGTCCCTTCACTGATTTCAAGGGTACATTCTTCTTTCCCCATTCCTTTGGGTCTGATTACGGAACCAAGGCTCTGACAGGCGTACAATAGGGCGACGAGTCGGCATGGCGATTGGCGCCATCTTCATCATCATCGGAACCTGCGTGCAAGCCTCGTGCCACAACCTGGGCGGATTCATGGGCGGCCGCTTCCTGCTGGGATTCGGCGTGGCGACCTCGGCCACGGCCGGACCGGCCTACGTGTCGGAGATGGCCCACCCGGCCTACCGCGGTGCCATGACGGGTCTGTACAACGTGCTGTGGTTCGGGGGTGGTATTCCGGGCACCTTCATCCCCTGGCGCACCAGCCACATCCAGAGCGACATGAGCTGGCGGATTCCGATCTGGCTGCAGATGGTGTTCTCCGGGCTGGTGTTGTGTTTCGTTTACTTCCTCCCTGAGGTAGGTCTCTAATGGTTATCAGTGCCGTGAAGACAAGGGGCTAATCGTGTCCAGTCCCCCCGTTGGCTCATGTCCCACGACCGCCACGAAGACGCCCTCAACGTGCTGGCCGAATACCACGGCGAGGGCGACCGCAACGCTCCGATCGTGCAGCTGGAATACCGGGAGATGATGGAGGACATTTCCAAGACGGGATCCGACAAGCGCTGGTGGGATTACCGCGAGCTGTTCAACACGCGCGAGACGCGGTATCGGTCCATGCTGGTGATCTTCATGGGTGAGTATTTCCAGAGTTCCCTCACCCTAGCCACCGCAACTGACATCTGTTCGCACACAGCTCTCTTCGGCCAATGGTCCGGCAACGGCCCCGTCAGCTACTACTACCCGCAGATGCTCCGCGGCGCGGGGATCACCAGCAACAACACGCAGCTGCTGCTGCAGGGCCTGCAGAACGTGGTGTCGCTGATCGGGGCGGTGTCCGGGGCGCTGCTGACGGACCGCTTCGGGCGGCGGCAGCAGCTGCTGGTGTCGACCAGCCTGGTGGTGGTGCTATTCATCATCGTGACGGCGCTGAACGCGACCAACGTCGTCGACGGGCCCGACGGCACCCCGACCGCCAAGAGCGGCATCACCGCGCGCGCCCAGATCGCCATGATCTTCATCTTCGGCTTCGTCATCTCCGCCGGCTGGACCCCCAACCAGGCCATGTACCCCGTCGAGTGTCTGCGGTACGAGTCCCGCGCCAAGGGCATGGGCATGAACAACGTAAGTTCTTCTTGACTGGCCGTCTTCCCGTGGAAATCTTTTAATAACAGACGAACAGTTCTTCGTCAACATCGCCTCCTTCTACAACACCTTCGTCACCGGCATCGCCTTCACCCGCGCCGGCTGGAAGTACTACTTCCTCTTCATCTTCTGGGACACCCTCGAGGTCATCGTCATCTACTTCCTGTTCGTCGAGACCAGCAAGCGCACCCTCGAGGAGTTGACCGAGATCTTCCAGGCCAAGAACCCGGTCAAGGCCTCGCTGAAGCGCGATGAGGTGCTCGTGTCGGGCGGGGAGGCGACGCAGATCACCAAGGAGACGGAGGCGTGATACGCTTGGGGGGTGGGTTGACTGAGGGGTAGTGGAGGAGTAATGGGAGGCTTCTGGGTTGTTGGAATGTTTGGATGTTCGCTGTGGCAGTCGATTATAACTTATCATTAATAAGGAAGGTGCTGCTGCTGCTGCTGCTGCACCGTCCGATGTGGCCACTGCTTTTGCTCCCCTCTACGTTGAAAATCAAGTAAGCTTCATGCCCAGCGGATACTTACTAGGTAGTTATCTACTCCGTGATTGGGAGTGATTTATTCAGCCTCAGTGGTCACGTATCTTATCGCTGATACTTTCAGATAACCACCTACATAAGATATACTAGTACATGGAGGTTAGTACGTACTACCCTAGGTAGTGCTGTACTCCGGAGTAGTAAAGATGAAAAGGTCCCCAATCGGGCATGTATCGGTCTTCTCGACTGGGCATGAAGAATGTTATACTAGGTATGGTAAGACGGAATGGAGCTTTGGGCACCGGTTGATTCTGTGAGTTCAGTATGCTGGACTTCTTTGTACTGTACTATTCTAAGCATAATACACTATACGTTAACTTGAGTATACTCTGTACAGAAAAACAGACACCGCAGCCTACGGAAAACCCTTGCGGCCACTCGGCAAATCGTAAGAAATCTGCCGGTAAAATCATATACACCAAAATTAAATCTATACATAAACTCTAACAATTCTAATAGAAAAGAATAATTTATAGTATTTCCTAATAATAAACCCTAATAACAATACCCTCGGCCTTTAAAAAATCCTAAATACCCTGATATAAAAAGAGGCCAATCTGATTATATAATTAAACAGCTGTTGAGGCGCTTCAGAGAAGCCGGGGTGTTAATAGCTAAAAATTAAAGACTACACCCGAAAGACGGGGGGAAAAAGGGAGGAATACACGGGCTGGTTTATACTAAAAATTTTAATAGGCGGTAACTGCTGCAGTAAGAATACTTAATCAGAAAAGTTCCATTTGCCGAGTGGCCTTGCGTCTAGTCACGTGAGGCTAGGCCCAGTCCAACACCCCCAAAACACGGCACCCGAACTCCTTATAACTACCTAGTTATTAAACAATATTCCAAGGCTTGTTCATCCCCCTTGCCCCGTTATGAGCTGTAATGCTGAAAGGCCATGCTCCCACCACACGTTCTTGTTCCATGTATCATGACTGATATATGAGCTATGAGCTTTGACCTACTAAGAACGGACTCTTACTATTATCTCCTTTGCCTTCCAACCGACCCAATCTATTTCTCTCGCCAAATGTCAGTCACTCATAGCCCACCATGTCTACTACAAGCAAACATGGGGCAGACTCACTCCGTCCGCGTCGCCTCCAGTCCTTGAAAGTCTCAGCTTATTCTCAACTATCCTGGAGTGCTCTTAATTGCATCGGGTCAATGCGCGACCAAGCTCCCAGATCAATGCAGCCGGATTCAAACTCTCCTCAACCAGACCCCATCCATCTCTTCCGCTTTGGAGGTTCCTGACTCTATCGTGGGAAATGTTTTGGTCCTAGAAGGCCATTCTAGGTGGTCTGTCTCTCCGCGTTCTCGGCGGATGGGTAGCGAATGCGCTCTGGATGCCAGCAAAGTTTCCTGTCCCCGACGCGCGTATATTGGGGTGTCGCGCCCGAGCATGTGTGTGTTGTCCGGGGAATTCATTCCCCAATGGTCCGGCTTCCAATCTTCAGCGCAATCCTCTGGGAATTATCTAGCACTCTGTGTTCTAGGCTGGTCGTACGTCCTCTCTGCTCGACTGATAGAGCTGCGGCGCACGACGCCCGCCGATAGTATCGCCTATACAGACGCCGTGGTACAGTCGCCCGAGATGACGACTGCCGGCTCGAATGAGCTTTGCAGCCTACAGCTGGGCGACCTTTCATCGGCAGAGCTGCGCTGGTGGGCTGCCATTCTGGCAGGCGGGCGTGGATGGCACGCGACGCTGAACCGAGATGAAAAGGAATATTTCTCTCCGTGGGAGTGCCATCTTGCCGATAACTGCTTCACACTGTTGCACTCACGCACTCGGTCCCCAATCCCCAGCGACCTAACACCCCCGTCGTCAGTAGAAGCGCAAGCATACCTTGTGAGTTTCGCACGATCGCATGGTTGCTTGGATCAACTACTGGCTGCTTTTGCAGCAGCCATCACTCTACCTTCACACCTTCGGTTCGGTGCGCCAATCACATTGCCAAAGCCTGTCCAAGGCCCTTCCGAGCGCGCAAGTCAGAAGATTGAAAGATTTTAAGCGGATCGGCTACCGACTGTGGATGATCTTGCTCGTTTCATGACTCTCTCGTGCATGGCAAATATTGTTTCCTCTTCTGCATCGGCGTGCTTTTGGGAACCGAGCATCCCGTGCAATTTAGTGAGCGAATGGCTGAACCCTCCACTTAAAGAGCTTTTACCCCATCTCATCCGACGACAGAGATACGACGCTATTGTATGCACCTTGTCGTATCGCAGGCCAAAGCTCGCATCCCTGTGGCTTGGGGCGACGATCTCGGGCTTGCTTCCCCGGATACTTCAGGTCTGCCGGTCGCACTTGCCACCGACAGCGTCGGAAGCGGCCGTGTGGACAAGGTCCCCTCAGTCGTTCATGGATCCTGAATATCACGGCCATACTTTGGCGTTCGATGCCTCCAACCGTAAGGGACCATATCACGCGCAGACGAGCTCCGTCTTTTGTATCTGACCGACACCGACTCAAAGGTTTACGGGCCTCCGCCCCTGAGCCCCTACCCTCCGTTCGGCCGTGTGAGACTCGAGAACACACCAATCGAAGTTCGGATGCACGCTGGGTGTGGTCACGAGCTGCGTTATGTCTCATGGATCTGGAAAACGCAGAACAGGACCGACTTGACCGACTACGGCGGCTGTGCTCGCTCTAAAGCTTCCACGACCAAAATTCCTTTTCCTTTTGCATCTCAGTGGTCACTTGCCAGTCTCGCAACGCTCGCCTTGGGCTTAACGTCTATAAGCCTTCGCAAATATTACCCAAGGGTGAGTTCTGGAGCAGATAACAGGATGGAGCCCTACACATCCCGCTTGCAAGATGGTGTCTAATGATGACGCAGGCTCTGGTCAAAGCCGTATGGATTCCTTTATGCGGAGCGTGGACCATGTTGTGCTTATCACCTGACCGGCCTTTGCTTACTCCTTGGTATCCGTGTTGGGTTCGGTGATCTATAAGACCCTCCGTGGTTTGTTACTTTCACCGTGGACCGATGATTGCAAAGCATCTGCCGATGACCGGTTGTCGGCATCGGCCACTCGCGTCGTTTTCGTTTGGGGGTTCTTCCCAGACGGAACCAGACCTGAGGATAGAGAGTTGTGGGACCATGAATGGCTGAACCTTTACCTTCATCGGGGCGATGATTTGTCTTCAGGCTCCTCCCCGTCTGCCAGCGATTCGGCTCACAAACAGGGTCACGATCTTGTCGAAGAATGGCTCGATGAGATACCGGAATCTGCCTATCATTGATCTCAAGGCTGAGCCGAGGCGCTGCGGTCGCGTGCATACGGGGAGCGTATCGCCCGACCCCATGCCTCATTCTCGGACATTTCCCAAATGACCATGACCTAGATCATCCCTGAAGATAGGATAATTAGTGGAGACCATCCAGAAGAAGGACGCTTCTCCTGAGCGCCGCTCTCTACCTTCGGTCATAAGCCTACCTTATCTTGCTCGGCGTACCAACGGCGCTTTCTTAGGTTTGACTCGGTTCTTGGACTTGGCGCAGCAGCCAATCACTCGCCTACCATCGGGTTCAGATGGAAGTATACAGATACCTCCCAGGTATGGACGACCAGCGGCGGCTGGCTTAGCTGATTGGCGGCTTGGTAGTACGTACATCTGCCAAGAAGGAACTTGTTAGCCAGCGGTTATTGGGTGAGTAGGGGAGAGACCACGCATACAGATTCCATCATCCATGTGCCATGGTCGATTGGGGAAAACCGAAATCCCATCCCCCCTCCCCCTCCGAATAAAAGTGAAATGTAAAGGAAGCGGGTGGGACGAATCCCATATAGGCATCAACCCTCCCCCCGTACCGAAGTGTCTCAACCAGATCATTAACCCAGAATCCCCAACAGGGTAGAACTATGAGTGGTGGGGGTGTTGTAGTATCCTGCCGGAAAGCGGCGGGTTTCTCCTCTCTCTACAACCTCGAGATTTTGAGGTGAAATTGAGGGATAAGGTGTCGGTTTGCTGAATGCAGAGAGGCTCCCAGTTGGTTTTCTCGAGGGCGACTCGAATCCGAGCGGCCGGGGAAGGTATGTCCACTCTTTACACTCTCATTGCTCTGAAGCCATATCGTCATCGTGGGGTCTTGTCGATCTGGTGGGGTCACGTGACTGCGTCGCCGGACTCGGGTCTTTTGGAGTAAGTTAGTAGTGGCTATGGGGTGTGACTGGCAGTAAGCAGTTGTCTTAAGTTCTTATGGTGCTCGATGGCATCAGCCTGGGCTAGTGGTCTTGTCACTCCGCCACAACCACGTCCCAGAGGCCATCGTGCTGTTCCTCTCACACAATGTAGCGAGCTAGATGCATAACATTTAGATGCATTGGCTACAACTCTATAGCCGGAAGACATAAGTAACCCATCTACAAACCCAGAACCAACAATCTATAGAAGATCATAACAACCATCCCGGAGTGGAATCAAAACACCGTGGACCTGCCAACTCCCCCCCGGCCCCGGCCACCAAGACGACCCAGCTCAATTGCTCGTAATAATCAACTCCTGGACGACATGAATCCCCCCTTCTGCCCCCGTCGTCCGCCGACCCTCCGCATCCACCGCCGCCAGCATGATCTGCTCATCACTGACCGTCGCCAACTGCGTCCACTGCGTATCCGGCAACGACAAGGGGTGCCGGAACTTCTTCTTCCGGGACTGCGAATGCGCACTGAGGCTCGGATGCTCTCCTGCCGAAAGGGGATACCCGGACCCCCCGGGCCCCGGCCCAGTCGTCGTGCTTCCGCCCTTCGCGTTGAAGCTGTGGGATGACCAGTAGCTGCCCGCCCGTTTCACCATCCGGCGACACACGGGGTAGATCATGGGGAGGTTGCCGATGAGGACGGCGACGAAGGTCTCGCGGCAGGCCCAGCTGCCGGCTTGCGAGGCGCCGTTTGCGCCGGCCTTTGGTTTTTTTGTTTTCATTAGCAAGGCATTTTCGTCGTTCATTTGAAAAGACGGAGGGGGGGGGATCAGACGTCACTCCACGGAAGAATCAATCAAGTAAGGGGTGTTTTTTCTTTTTCACGCACCGTGACAATCAACACACACCGCAGAATCCCCGCCGCCATGACGAATAGCCCGCCGCTGAACAACACCACCAATTCGAGTTTCTCTCGCCATGGGAGACGGGCTTTGAAGAGGATCTATCCCATAACGCGATTAGCTTTGATCCCGAGCAAGAACCAAAACATTGGTCGGGATCTTTCCGAGAAGGTGGGAGGGAGCGTACAGGGAACGGAATCGAAATCAAATACACATCCGTCACCACATTCAGCGTCACCGTGACATACACATCGATCTGCGAGACGGCCGGCTGGCAATAGTTCCCGGGATCCGGGTGGATCTGCCAGTTCCTGTGGAGCGGACGACACCCCAGCAGGATACTCAGGATGACCGCGAGGTAGGTGCCGGCGATGAAGACGTAGGCGAGGCGGATGCGACGGGCCATGTTGTACAGCCCAGCCCTAGATTGTGGGGGGTCAATCGAACAGCCAAAAGACGAGACACCAATCATCCCGTCCAACCAAGAAACGCAGAGACGTACGTACGTCAGTCTCGCATAGAACACCGCCATGCACGTCTTGAGCAACCACAGCAAAGTGGTGTACAGCGACCATCCCAGCACCTGGGTCTTGGAGCCCCCGACGCGGAGCCGGTACTCTTCGGACTGCGGCGAGAGCGCCGCGCGCTGGGCGGCGGTCATCGCGTTGTTGGCGAGGCCGTGCCACCAGGCGCTGACGCAGTAGGCGGCGCCGGTTTCGAGGGCGTACACTACCTGCCAGCAATAATATTGGTTAGAGGGTGGGCATCGACCGATAGGGTTTTGTGTGGTTGTTGTGAAAGGGGGGGGGGGGGGGGGGGGTTTGGGGCAGTAAGCAGCCAAGCTGGTCGGTAGGTAAGTAAGACGTACCCCTGCAACCGGCATCAAATAATCATCCAATGCGAAGTTCTTAGGCCCCGCCGTAATCCACCGGGCCGCGATGCGGCAGGCAATGGTCAGAATGGCAATGGCCAGGAGGGTAAAAGCCTCAATGACGAACTCGTCAGCCATGAAGCCGGGAAAGGGAAGGAAGCAGAAAACAAAAAGAAGGGCAAAAGAAAGTCGTCTGTGGAACCATTCTGAAGCAAGGCAGATCAGATCGGGGGAAGAGAGAGAGAGGGGGGGGGGTTATTATGTATAAGACAGGTTTTATCAGGGGAAGAGACAGAGAGAGGGATTTGCATCATCATCTGTGCATTTTTTTTTTGGTTTCGTTGTTTGCTCTTTGCTTCTATGTATCACTTTTTTCCCCTGGACAGCAAACACAAATGCCGACTCGTCAATCGGGAAAGACAAACGCAGAACCCGCATACGTAGGAAGGATGGACGGACATGGGCTCCACTTTTCCCCGTCCTGGTACTTCTTGCAGGTTGGGTCACTACGGAGTACGTAGCAAGAGTACCGTTTTCCTGCAGAACAGAACAGGGAAGTGGACAATGGGCAAGGCACAACAAACACACTACAAAAGAGACTACGGACCGTTTGGTGCCCCATGTCCGATGAACCGGTGGTCCCCCTGGGGTTAGAACAGGGGGGAAGCCCGACTGCCCCCGAGAGGGGGCACTGTGACACCAGTGGCCAGTGGCTAACTTAGTAGACAGGAAGTGGGCCCACGGCATGGCTTGTGGCATGGCTTGTGGCATGGCTTGTGGCATGGGGTGTGCCGCCTGTCAGACCGTTGCTTCAGCGGATGAGCCGAGCTGTCATCTCCATTCAATGGTGGAGCCAACGGGCGACATTCACTGTTCGTTAACCCTAAGCGGTGTTAGTGGGTGAATCGATCCCGCCACAACAACGCCGGTGCAACCTCCGTCTTTATTGCGATCATCCACTTTCCTTGTTCGTGCAATAATGTAAGGAGGAAGAAGGAAGGGGAGGGAGAAGACGGAGATTAAAAAAAACTGCCACCGATCGGCACGTTATCTGTCAGGCATTTCCCCTCCGAGCTCTCCTCCCCTTTCCAAGGCTATTTTTATTCTTTCTTCCTTCCCTTCCGCCCGTTTCTTTTCTTTTTTTCGGCATTCCATCCTATTGCCGGTGGCTGCTATCATGATGGAGTCAGTGGATGTGACAATCATCGGCGCAGGTAAGGTTGCATGCATCATGCATTTGCGTTCATCTTGAGCACAAACTCATACTGATCTACACTCCACAGGCTGGAGCGGCCTGGCTGCCCTCAAGACCTATCACCAAGTCCATCCCAATGCCTCCATCCTCCTCCTCGAGGCCGCCGACACCGTTGGAGGCGTCTGGGCCCAGCACCGCCTGTACGAGGGCCTCAAATCCAACAACATGCGGGGCACCTACGAGTTCAGCGACTTTCCCCTCGACGATTCCTACGGTGTCGCGCCGGGCGAGCATCTCCCCGGAGCGGTGATCCAGAAATACCTCACCGACTTCGCAGAGCACTTTCACCTGACACCACACATCCACCTCCGACGACGCGTTCGCACCATCCAGCACGAGCCCGACACCACCTGGACCTTGACCGTCGACCATCTCGACCCTGAAACCCCCGATGCGATCACCGAAACCTCGACCCTACACACCAGCAAGCTCATCCTCGCGACGGGGATCACCTCGCAGCCCTACCTCCCCGACTTCCCCGGCCAGGAACAATTTACCCCACCATTATTCCACATCAAGGACCTCCGCCACTACCAGGGCCAGATCTTCGCTCCCCCGCCATCAACCACCTCCCCGCCCGAAGACACCAACACCAACGAGAGCATCGTGATCTTCGGCGGCACCAAGTCCGCCTGGGACGCCGTGTACGCCGCCGCGACGACCACACCCTACCAAGTGGACTGGATCATCCGGTCGACCGGCCACGGCCCGGTCTGGATGGCGCCGCCGTACGTGACGCCGCTGAAGAAATGGCTGGAGAAGCTGGTGACCACGCGGCTGCTGACGTGGTTCAGCCCGTGCATCTGGGGCGCCGCGGGCGACGGCTGCTCCACCGTGCGCTGGCTGCTGCACGGCACCTGGCTCGGCCGGAAGGTCGTGGACGCCTTCTGGTGGGTGCTGGGGAACGACGTGCTCACGCTGAACAACTACGCCGCGCACCCGGAGACCCGCAAGCTGGTGCCCTGGATCAGTCCCTTCTGGATCGCCAGCGGGCTGAGCATCCTCAACTACCCGACGGACTTCTTCGAGCTGGTGCGCCGCGGGCGCGTGCGGGTGCATGTGGACGAGGTGGCGGGCCTGTCGGACCGGACGGTGGCGCTGGGGGCGGGCCGGCGGATTGAGCAGGTCCGCGCGCTGGTCTGCGCGACCGGGTGGAAGGCCAAGCCGGAGATCCAGTTCGTGCCGGCCTCCCTGGAGCAGGAACTGGGGTTGCCCGAGGCAGAGGACTGCGTGCCCCGCGAGGTGGTGCGGTGCGCCGACCACGAGATCCGACGACGGTTCCCCCGCCTCCAGCGTCCGCCCCCCATGGTCAAGGGATACAGGCCCCTCGCGGCCGATGCGCCGGCCGCCGCGGGCCATCCCCTGCGTCTGACCCGGTTCATGGTCCCCGTGGGCGACCTGGGCAAGGAGCGCTCGATCGCGTGCCTGGGCCTGACGATGACGATCAACACGGCGATGGTGGCGCAGGCGCAGGCGCTGTGGGTGGCGGCGTGGATGGGCGAGAAGCTGACCCTGAAGAGTCAAGAGCGGTGTCCCGACCCAGCCAGGAAGGCCCTGCGGGTGCAGTCTTCCTCCGATGTGGATGCGGATCTGGTCTGGGAGACGACGCTGCATAGTCAGTTCGGGGTGCATCGCTATCCGGGCGGGTTTGGGCGCAGGAATCCGGATTTCGTGTTCGATGCGTTGCCGTATGTGGACTTGCTGTTGCGGGACTTGGGGCTGGATTATCGGAGGAAGGGCAAGTCGCTGAAGTGGCTGGAGCCGTATGGGATGGAGGATTACCGGGGGCTGGTGGAGGAGTGGATGGTTGACTGATGGGATTAACTTAGCGAGTGTAAGCATAATTGGGTCGTTTACGAAATAGCAGCAACGGTTTTCGAGCATGGCCTCATTCTGCCCTCTAGTAGCAGTCTTTCCAGGCTCAACTACCAAACATAGCCCTAACCCATCCTCCGTGGCGGAGACAAATCCTCCTCCACCTCACAGATCAAACTCCTCAAAGACCGCGACACCTCCGTTCACTTTCTGGCCCAACACCTCCCCATCCACTGTCCCCGTCCACCGGAAGAAATGCTGCCCATCGCCCGCCACCTCTCGCGTCCCCAGCATCGTCACCCGCACCCCCCTCATCACCACCTCGACTGCGAACCCGGACGCGGCGGCATGGCCGACCCGCTGCACGCTGACAATCCCGGCCTCGCAGCCGCTCAAGACCGTCACGCCATCTTTGAGGACCGATGCGCTGGCCACGGGGATGGTCGAGTTGAGCGGCGTCTCCTGGAACCAGACCAGCGAGTAGGGGCCGACGTGGGCGTGGCCCCAGAACCATTTCTTGACGAGCGAGTGGAAGGGGCGTTCCGACCAGTTCTGCGTTGCTTAGTACTGAACTACAACAAAGAGGGTGTGGGCACACCTTATCATGATACCCATACCCCTCGAACTTGACCGCCTCTCCATCGACGATCAGATCGACGGTGGCCTTCGCATGCGGCACGATATTCACCCAGCCGACCGACCCGAGTCGCAGCGAGGGATCGAACCGTTGGGAGGTAGTGCAGGGCGTTCGGGGCGAGGTAGCCTGGTATTGAAGTAGCGTCAGCTTGCCAGACCCAGCAAGAAAGTAACAGCAGAAAGGGGAATTGGAACCAACATTCTCCAACCTCAACCGCCCACTAATCCGACTGCCCTCCCAGCCGACCCAAACCTCCAGATTCGGGCCTGCCGCAGCAGCAGCAGCAGTCGCCGCCCCCGACCTAGCAAACAACCCCCGACCCGCATCCGCATCCCCATGCCCAACAACCCTCTTGCTCTTCCCCAAACGACCCTTCCCCTTCCCCTTACTCTTACCATCATTGCTCTTCCCCTTCCCCTTACTCTTGCCCCTCCCCATCCCCTCCCCACCAAACCCAGGATACCCCCCGGAAGAAGCAACCCACCCGCCCAACCCCTCCCAGAACCCGACATTCCACCCGCCGCCATCCCCCAACACGATGCCCTCACTCTCCTCCCCGGCGACGCCAATCTCACTGACCACCCGCCCGCCATCCCCGGCCACCGGACGGCTGCCCACGGCCCTCAAATCGCCTGGCTCCTCCTGATCACCCTTCTCACCTTTATCCCCTTTATCGCCGCGATCATTCCCATTGCCCCCACTCCCACCCCCAGTACCCCCATCCCCATCCCCATCCCCATCCCGATCCCGCCCCTCATCCCCAGGCGGAGGGGGAGGGGGAGCAGGGGCATCCGGCAAACTCACATAGACATAACTCCAGACGACCGAGCTCCCATTGCGGGGCGCCATCGGGAACGCGGCGGGCGAGCTGGTGAAGAAGGTGATGACGGCGGAGAGGTTGGGGTTGTGGGCGGCGACGGCGTCGAAGTACCACCATTCGAAGGCGGAGGCGTTGACGGCGGAGAGTTTGGGGGCGGAGAGCTCGGAGAGGGAGGGGTTGGGGG
>NW_020291493.1:434557-514030 GCF_003184765.1 Aspergillus aculeatinus CBS 121060
GAAAACACATCCCTGCTTGGTTATATGTACCATCATTGATGAATTCCTGGCTACACGAAGATTTAGAGCATGTTTTTGTCACATTCGTCATCGTCATCTCGATGTTATTTTGCCTATATGTCTCGGAGAACCGCTGTGTCTCAAAGCAATCTCTTCTTTGCCAACGTTCTCCATGTTGTGGTGTTATAGTTATGCAAGCCTCCGGCACATCGATGATGGCCGGGACGCATTTCTTGTGTATATATCTCAATCGAGATACGAGACTAGCAGCATGTTAGCAATGCCAATCAATCTGGCCGACACTGAGCGCCACAGTGCCGCACAAAGACGAAACGGTCTGCCATATAGCTGACAGGATAACAGACCACTGAGCCGAACTGTACTGCAAAGTGTCCTGGAATATACCCACCCAAAGCCAAAGACATACAGGTAACAGTGGGAGATCGTAGCACATAGTACCACCAGATTGACATCTCCCGGGCACATCCAGGAACCCCGAGTTTTCCTCGCCAATAAACTATGTCTAGCAACCATCCAAAGGAGCCAGGGGTTACAAACACGACACATAGCGGGAAAGAGCAGTTAATACACACAAGAGCCTACCACTCAGCCTACCATCCCACCAACAGCCTGCGCAACGTGGGATATGCGATCGATAGCACCACTAGCCATGAGAATCACACAGAGTGTCGCTGCCAAAGTATATCTCACGATATAGAGAGGTATAAGAAATGCATCAATCCCCATACCACCAAATAGAAACAGTGCATAATCTATACATGCACAGCACCCATAGGGGCAGAATCAGGCGCCAGTGGGTCATATAAAATGAACATCTTACCCAGTGCACCAAATGCACTCGAGCAAGCCTATACCCTCAGCGGGTTGCCACCGCTAAAACGATCAAAGGAGCCGATCCCAAGAAGAAGACCATGGCCCACACGCCACAGCAAATGGATGACAGCTAAACTGGATCAGATGAACGCTCGACACCTACTGAGCGATAGGAGGTAGCACATGGCCGACGCGCGCACACCAAAGGCAAGCAGAGGAGGAATCTTCATTGACCACACCTGTCCGTAACGGAGAATCGGGAGTCGATAAGCAAAGCCTGCACACAGGGTGCGATACATAGTCAATCAGCAGTCAGCCCCGACTGTAATCTAATCTTATAACTGGAAGAGGCCCCTGCTGTCCCAAGTAAACACACAATGGAGGTAGCATCAGCATGTAGGACCTGGATGACGTTGTAGTGCCGGTCGAGAATGAGGACAGTGCATGCATGCAGCACGCCTGCGGTGTCTCCCGAGATCCAATGAGGTGCACCGGGTAGGTTGGCAACAGATGAATCCGAGACAGAACTAAGGTTCTGTCACTTGCCAGAGTCATGCCTCCCCGCCTGCTCAAAGAAGACCCCGGTCCACTTCCATGTACATACTCGTAACACATATATCCTGTGTTGGAAGGGGAGTCCCGCGGATCGGGGGGAACGATTGTAGTAGGCTGTGACGGAGCATCGCGCAATCAATAGTCTCATTTATAGATGGGGGAAGATTAATTAGCTCAGGCTAGAGAATTGTACAAGGAACAAGGTGTTTGTTTGATCGCATACCATCGACTAACGCACGGAGGACGGGATTCCATGCCGCTAAAGCAGCCACCCTCTATGGAGCGAATCAGGCTGCTATGCATGAGTGAACCAAAGCTCTGAGGGCTCGGCTGGTCAATGCCTGTAGGTACCGCAGGTACAATGCTGTCACATCCAGACCTCGGAGTATGGACCAGTATCCCGAGTTGGAAATACTAGACGTGACACACCGTCTGCCAGTGGGCTGGCCGTGCTTCCAGACATGGTTAAATCCTTACTGGTTCGATCTGACAACTGGAAAGAATAACATAGTAATATAAGCTAGGTACTAGATACCTAGTACTGATCTAGCACCGTAGCTGGAAAGGATGATGATCAACAGGCGTGCATGGCCCCCGGAGAAACTTGACATCAGATCGGCTATCTTGAAGTTCGATGGACTCAGAATGACCAGGTTTTCGGTAGCCCCAGGTTCAATGGAGACATCTAGGTGGGTACAGTATTAACTCGACCATGCGGACGGAGCAGAATGGATAAACGAGGGAGAGGGAACTACACCTTATTACGTTCTCCACCCACCGACCGTGGTGCCTGGACAGTACAATACCCATAGTACTGAAAGTCCGTCCGTAAGGATCTACTACAAATTACTGCTAGCCCAACTACCACCACTGGCAGGCACCGGATTTGCGGAGAACACAGACCTCGTCAATCAGGAGGAGGTTCTGGACCCCCATTGGCCATAAGTACAGCAGCGGCCGAATGCCATTTGGGCCAATGGTATTTGGGCTGGAGTCTGGTATAGCCGATCAATATTCCGGTTACCTTCAATGTGAGGCTTCTGTACAGGTAGAGTGCTGGATCGGATACGCTCAGATTGAATTATGTGATCGTCAAGACGATGAGGCGGCGAAAATAGAGTTGAGTGGAAGGCGACAGTCATGACATGACCCATGGAACAAACGATAAAGTGTTGTAGGGTCTGCCAGACCCGGTGGCTGGTCGCACTGACAGGTGTCTCTGGTATTACAGCAGAGATTCCCAGCCCGATAAGATGCGACAAGGTCAGCCATACATGATCGCATGCTGGAGAAGGCTAGCACCAATCATCAATGCGACCATTTGCTTGTTTTCCCTTCATGTATCCTGAATGGTAGACCGTTCAAGCAATTTGAAAAGAGTCAAACAGACACGGCGAAGCCACTCCCGAGCCCCTACTTAGCTGTACTAGACTCAGGAGAATTAATTGGGCGACGGTTGCAGCAGAAGAGAACCAGGGGAAGGAAGGAGCTGAGAAAGGAAGAATAGCGCCATTGACTCGTTGATGCTGCTAGGACGGAGAAATAGTCCCCTACGTAATGGTCGAGCCCGCGGATGGGTTGCTTGGCAAAGCAAGAGGGGAGAAAAGACAACTTAGCGACTGGCACCTGGCACTGGGCAGAGTTAGTAGACTGCCTAGTAACTTAGCTACCATAGTAGAAAGACGCCGCCGCCACTGCTGGGTTGACTGCGACTTGCAGCAGGAGCAACAGCAGGAGCAGCAGGAGCATCTCTTCTTTCTCCTTTTTTAAAAAGGTTTCTGTTTTTGCTTGGAGGGGGGATCTTTACTTCTCTACTTGTTCATACGGATACACTTTTCTTACTCTTTTTCAGATCTTGTTTTCTGATCGTCATCCTGTACGAATTACTTACCTACTCTATGTCTATGTATTTTACCTCAAGCAGTTGGAGGAACACATTATAATGCATTTCCTGGGCTGTGTTGACAAGTGATTTATTAGCATTTCAGGCTATTATGCATATATCTGGTAGTTAGCATCTGCTAACGTACTCTTTTTATTTCTTCCCTTTTCTCTTTCACCCTTTTTTTAATTTTCTTTTTTCTTTTTCGATTTCGCCCCTCCACCCCCGGGTCGGGGCCCAGTCGCCGAGACCCAGGGATACCATGGGAGGATCTCAACCAATCCACGATGCCAAGCAGACCCGGATGGTCGGCCGAAATAGCTGGTGTGGTCTGGTCTCGTCTGGTCGATGGGGATGGAAGGACGGAATCGATGGATGCACTACCGAGGGTTGATTCCATTCTAAATCGAGTCTACTGCTCATAAAAAGAGGAGGCGATATCTCTTAGTATCCGCCATTATAGTAAACTGTCATCATCTATGGAGACAGAGTCATTATCTGCGTCGTCATAGTTATCTCGTTTGCATCTGTTAGTATACAGTGTAGTAGTTAATACAGTAGTAGTATTTCTGATTGGCGAAAGAGTGCATGAGTGAATGTACAGTACACACCAGAACCCTCTCCCGATTCCTCTTTTCTATCTTTCCCTCTTTCTTCCGCTCTACTCTAGCCCTCAACCGATCCTTGCCTTCCACCCAGTGGACATGCATCCCCACTGACCGGGTAAAATACGTTCATAGGCGTCCCGAATGGGGGCCCAGATTCTCCCTTCCCAAAGTTCCAAGTAATCTCCATGCGGCATATCCTTTTGTTCTAAGGGTTCAAGAAGAGACTGTTTGGAAGGGATCTCGACTGGTGTATGCAAAGAATATGTTCTGTGGCTGCTGGTGGTGGTGCTGGCAAATGGTGAGCTAGTTGATACAGTACAGTAGTGCAGCAGCAGCAGCAGCAGCAAGAGCAGCAAGAGCAGTAAGAGCAGTAGCCGTCATTGCGACTAACTTACGGCCTGACTAAGTTGCAGTGACTTAAGTTAACTAACTTACTTACTCCGTAGTTGAGTTAGTTAAGCTAACAGTAACTTACCCGTGCCGACCACGGACATGTCTGTCTCTCCGGCTACATGGTAGAGTACGTAGTATTATTGCTGGGCCTGCTCCCTTCCCTGGTCATTTTTTTTATTCTTCTTATTCTCATTCTCTCACCCTCTCCTCTCTCCTGACCTATTTGTGTTTTTACTACGGAGTATTATGGTAACCACACACACTTCAGTTCAGTTCAGTTCAGTCAGTCAGTCAGTCAGCCAAGTACAGCAGTTAGTCACCATAATTACCAGCACTACAGCACCGCCAGCACCACCACTGAGCAATACCCACTCTTACACCAACTACGTACTATTCCCCTCCCCCTCCCTCCATCACTCCCTCCCTCCCTCTCCCCCTTCCCCCCCCCCCCCAAAATAACTAAACCATACCCGCCTGACAAAAGCCTGCCTGACCAGAGTGTGATCTTCCTCTGCCCCTCCATCTTCTCTCTCTGATAATTCGGCCGCCTGTGAACACTCCCCGTCACTTACTCATACTTCCTCACCCGACCGAGCTGGTACTGTACGAGGGTAGGTACTGTACGAGTACCAACTTACCAACTTACCAACTTACCACTTACCACTCAACCAACTTACCCGATCTTTCCTTTCCCATTCTCTCTCTTTTTACTACCCGCCGAACCGCCCGCAACCTCGAATTCCCTCTTATCCTTCCTCTTCCTCTTCTTTTGTAATCTCCGCCCTTCATCCACCTTCCCATTCTCTTTCTCTCTCTCCCCCCCCCTCCCACTACCCACCACTACCTCCTCCACCACCACCTCCTCCTCTTCTTACTTCCTCTTTCCTCCTCCTCCTCCTCTCACCTCCTCCCTCATCTAATCCTTTCCATCCCCCTCCTTTTCTTTTTCTCTTAGTCTCTTTTCTACTTCCCTTTTATTTCTCTCATTCCTGCCCGCCCATTATCAACGGTCAATACTCACTACTACCCCTCCTTTGAAGCCACTTTTAATTTTAATTCCTCCCACTCAGTATAATACCCTCCTCCGTCCTGACCAGTCCATACTGGAAGTCTTCTATACCTTATTATATACCCAATTGTTATCGGTTCTCGGTTTCCGTCCCCGGGTGCTTTACTTAGACACTCCTTACCTCGATAACTCCTATACGCGAAGGTTTCCCATCAATCCGGCCTGCAGACATATTGAACTTTGGCCGCATCTTCACACATTGTTCTCCGGGCGCATTCATCGGCTGCATCCTGGTGCTGCAGCAGTTCCACCACACAACGATTCTTCGGTCCTGTCCTCGCCGTTGTCAGGTACACGGTTCTTCGGCGCCACTCTCATCGGCTCGATTCATATGGCTGCTATCGCTCTCCGCCGCACCGCGCTTCACAAGTGATGCCGATCCACTCGGGCGTACCATTAGAGCTTCACGCCAGCTCTCGCTGAACAATAGTTTCCGTGAGAAGGTCAGACCAGGGCAGAAAACCGCTCCCTCGTTCACGGAGGGAAGGAGATTTGATTGCACTGCCAACGCAAAGCAAAAAAGAATGCCCAACTGAACTCTGACAAGGACTACTACAATTGAAACATGAAAATGGACCGGCCCCCTTCAATCGCAGGGTCGGAGGAACTGGTGAATCTGGTCGCTCGAAATGGTCAGGCATCAGACAGCACCCTTCGACGAGTCTCCGACAAATCGAATGAGGCTTTGAGCTCCTCGCCAACATCAACGGAGGTTGACGTTCGACACGCCATCACTAGGCCTCCGAGTGCCAAACTTCCCTTGTCTGGTGACATCCCAGAAGGACAACCCTCGCTGCGGCACCCATTCCCTCACCTCTATCACTCCTCCAGTACCTCGAGATCCCCGTCCACGCGGACGTCTTCCAGCTCGTTACAGGCACTCAATGAGGATGTAGTGGTCGATGCTCGGTCGGATCACGGCGGCATCGGGCGAACTCCCATCGCCCGAAAAATGGTGCACCTGAGTCAGTCGGATATGCCACCCGGCGATTATCCTGTCTATCCTGACCAGTCATACGCCGTGCTACAATCCCAGGTTCATCCCACGTACCAACCTCCCTTTCTACGCACCCGCAGCTCTTATCCATCTCGGATCGAGGCGGCTTCTCGATTCCCTCCTGCACGTGCGGCGCGCACGGCGGGCAATACACCCATCTCTAGCCCCGGTCTTTTTTCGGTGCGCAGCCCTCGCTCAACTCCTCCGATCGCCTCGGATGACGAGGGTCGGATAAGTAGCCCATATCTTCATCCGACCCATCTCCAACCACCCAAAGAGTAAGTCCTGGCCCTCATTCCATCCAAGTCGTCATTCTCTGGGGCATTTTCTTGTCTTGGTGAAGAGCTCGCAATTGACCAGCCGGACAGGACCCATACAGCGGAGGTAGACCGCGATTTGATCACCGGTAACAAGCTGATTAATCAATACGAAATCCTCGAGGAGCTCGGACGTGGAGAACATGGAAAGGTCAAACTAGGTCGCCATGTCACGACTCGACAAAAAGTCGCCATTAAGATCGTCCAGCGATACTCTAAGCGTCGTCGCTTAGGAAAGCTGGGCAATCCGGAGGATAAGGTCAAGAAAGAAGTTGCCATTCTGAAGAAAGCTCGACATCCAAATGTTGTCAGTCTGCTGGAAGTGATCGACGACCCTAATCGCCAGAAAGTATACATAGTTCTTGAGTATGTGGAGAACGGTGAAATTATCTGGCGCAAGAGAGGTCTGCGGGAAATCGTGCATGTTGATAAGCGCCGATTAGAGCGGGAAAAGGCTGGCATTCCCGAGACCCCTTCGTTCATGGAGGAAAGCCAGCAATATGTGAAAACCGCCCGACATCTCCGTCGTCAACGCGAAAAGGCACGCGAACGACTCGAAGCGCAGGCCGCATTTGCACAGGAGGCTCCTATCCCAGCTTGGAGTCTAGAGCATGGCGCGGAGTCCGACGAGGAGCAAGACGAAGAGCCTGGCATGGCTCGCGTTCCGAGTCGATCCCTGATGTACCATGATGAAACCCAGTCTTCTCCGTGCCATTCTTATGCATCGGGTCCCGAAGCAGCATTGGCTGCAGTCGAAGGCAGCATGTATGGTGCCTATGCGGATTACTCTTTCGATAGAAGATTCAGCACGGCATCTAGCAGCTTTGGCTACGCTCCCTCCGAGCCCGAGTGGCTCAGTGATGATGATGATATGTCTTATGTACCCTGTCTAACGTTTGCGGAGGCGCGTAACGCTTTTCGAGACTCGCTGTTGGGGTTGGAATACTTGCACTTCCAAGGTATCATCCACCGCGATATCAAGCCAGCCAATCTGCTGGTCACCAGCAATTACCGAGTCAAAATCTCCGACTTCGGGGTATCTTACCTTGGCCGGCCCATCAGAGACGAGGATGAGGAACATATCGAGGAGACAGACGCGACTGAATTAGACGATGCAAGAGAGTTGTCCAAAACCGTGGGGACACCCGCCTTTTATGCACCGGAATTGTGCTACACAGGTGAGGATTTTGTAGACAGTCTCGGTAGCGCTCCCCGAATTACTGGTGCTATTGATGTCTGGTCCCTTGGCGTCACCCTCTACGGCATGATCTTCGGACGTCTACCATTTGTCTCAGATGACGAGTATAGTATGTTTCAGACTATTGTGAAGAAAGAGGTGTTTATACCCCGAAAGCGCTTGAAGCCAGTCGAGGATAATCCTGATGCCGCCAGCCAGTGGCCGCGCTTCGACGACTACAGCAAGCGAATGGAGGATGAATTGGTGTACGAAGACATTGACGATGAGCTCTATGATCTCCTGAAGCGGCTGTTGACCAAGGACCCAGTCAAGCGGATCACGGTGAAGGAGATCAAGCACCATCCTTGGATTCTCTACGGCCTTCCCAACCCCCGAGCTTGGGTCGAAGAGACCGACCCCGGATATCAGAGCAAGGGCAAGAAAATCGAAGTGTCTAACGAGGAAGTCACCACGGCTGTCAGCAAAGTACCTCTTTTCCAGAGGGTACGATCCAATGTCGCGAAATGGTCGAATTTCCTGACTGGACGATCGAAAGAGAAGGATAGTCGCAAGCGCACTCCCAGCAACAACTCCGCTGACTCCGGCTCTGCCAAGTCTCTCTGGGAGGGGCGCCGCCACAGCCTTAGGGGCGATGAAGATTTCTCGCGTTCAATCCGCCATCTTCGAGATGGCGAACACCCCCTTTCACGGAGTGTCACCGCAAGTCCCATTGGCCGGGACGAGCAGACCTCTTACTTCATTCAATCCGGATCCAACCCCTCACATGAACGGATTGCGCGCCCCGACCCCCCGGAGCGCGCGACCTCGACCTTGTCCACAGCCGAGTCTGCAAAGACTGTGAAGCCACACGACTCCAGGAATTCACCAGTACCACAACGGACGGGCACGCCTGTCTGCGTAGAACATTCGGGTACTACGAACTTAAGTGGACTTTTTGGCGGCGCAAGCCGTCGGCTAGCACGTGGACTTCAGCCTCAGGATTGGCGATCTGATCGGTCCGTTTCCGGCGAGACGGCATCTTTGGAAAGTGACCGCCACTCGGAGCCCAGTTTGGCTATTAGTGTTACTTCTGCGCTTGGCCACATGCAACATCCTGCCCTGCGTTCTAACGAGGATCTACTTTCGATCCCTCATGAGCATGCACTGTCCTCATTCCCAGGTCACCGTCGCAATCGCTCCCATCAGCTTCCAGGTAAACACGCCGAACCCTTCCATCTCACTCGAGAAGCCTTGCTACGGAAGAGACGGAGCGGGATGGAGTCGACATTCGACATGGACCATGTGCCGACCCGTGGCTCCCATGGACCAGACCACGATACGCTCATTCCACCGTATGATGTTTACGCGCAGGCTACCGGTCCCTCTGTTGAACACTTCATCTCCGGCGAGTCCTGCTTAACAACCTCACCGCCCTCGGCTGCTACTATCTCTTCGTCCTCGGTGGACGAATATACTAGCGGAATGTCTCAGCGAACCTCTCATGCGAGCATCCCGTCCGTGGTGTCAGGGGCATCTTCTATCTCGGGGGAGGGCGGTACCCGAGACAGGGATTGTGATTCTACAGCTAAAGTACCCTCAATTCTCCGTACCGACGACACTGTGAAAGCCCCGCCTCTCAGCCTCTCACGCTCGACCGAGGATGATGAATCTCGGTATTATTGCGATGATGAGGAAGAGTCTGAAGGGGACTCAGAAGACGAAGGCCTCGTGATCGGCAAGAAGAGGACCACCCCCCAGAAGCCTATCATTCGGTCGGGACTCCCAAAGTCCTAGTCCACGGTGCGTTTCTCGATGGCGCCTTTCCCAGGTACCTGGCACGGACATCTCGTTCCCTGTCTGTTTACTACTTTTGATGTCGTCGTTTCATACATCGATAATGAGTCTCGGGGGGCTCCTTCCTTCACCGAACATCTCGCCGCTTCTAGTCGACAGGGGCTTACATATTCTTGCATGTATATCAATTAAGTTCTGTTTTCTTCTTTCTTTTCTTTGCCTTTCCCAGGCATATTGCATCACTTCCGTGGCTCACGGGAAGCTCCTCTTCTGGGACTGCGTGTCTGTTGGCTTACGATTACATTGCTTGTACATATATTTGCATGGGTGGCATGATCATACTTGGTCTGGGTTTCATATTCAGCTTCGTGCTAGGCGACATGCGGAGGGATTGCTCCGCTCGTCTCGGTTTCATTTGCCTCTATAGGTATATCTCCGGTTTGCGTGCTGCATTGGGTCTGGGGTCTGGGAATTCCTGTATCTAATGCTTGATATCTGGGACGTGGGATCAGGATATAAACATTGCACCTGATTGTTTTTTTTTTTTTTTTTTGATATTTTCTTTCTATCATGATTTTCTGTCCTTGTACCTCCGAGTTGGATTTTCAAGTGACTTATGACGCGCAAGACGCGATGTGTTGAGATGACAGATTTACATGATGATGTTGATGACCAGGTGGGAGTCGATCTACCTAATATACCATGTTGCGCGAGAGTCCTCTCTTTCTTTTTCTTCCTCTCCCCCCAAACTCTCTCACTTGCTCTTTCTCTCTTTCTCTCTTTCTCTCTTTCTCTCTCTCTCTCTCACACACACACACACACACACACACACACACACATACATACACATCGGTTGAAATCCAACCCCATTTATAGACACTCCCTGCCCCTGGCGTGTCGTGACGCAAGTGAAACGGAGGCTGAAACGAGCCAAGAGCGGTAGATCGGTTATTCTGCCGTGCCTTGGACGAAGGAAGTAGTCCAGGCCGAGGCCGAATTGCTGAACTACTCCATTGCTCGGCCGCTCATGCCTCTTATTTCTCTCAATTGGCAGCTGACAGCTGCCAGTCGCTGTCACGCAACCCTCCTTCTTAAGCGAGGATGGGTTCCTTTTCTTTCTCTTACGTCTTCAATTAACTGTTCTGCTATTACCAAAGCCAGAAATGAGGCCACCGGCGTGCCACCGGCCATTCCCCACCGGCCACTCAATTCTATTCCTCCACCAATGACTCTGCCGCTCCGACTTTCCTCGAATCTCTTTTGAGTCTGGCAGCGCTGGCTACTGTACCCCAGCGTCATGCTTCGGTTAGGATAAATTAAATCGTGGAGAAATCTAACGAGCTTGGGGCACGCTAAGGTGTGCAGACCTGGTTCTTCACGGTTTATGCTCCGTCCACAGGCTAACTGTCGGCAATGGGCAGGGCACGCATGACTGCTGCCATCTTTTCATCCATTCCACTCCTTTCGACGCCCATAAAAAGGCGCATGGGGGCCCTTCTTCCTCATGTTCTTGTCTGAAAGTACACTGCCTGACTAAAACCCCCTCTCAGCTCAATCGTCATGTTCGCTTCTCTGCTGCTGGCTGCGCTGCCCCTTCTTACCCACGCCGCGCTCACCTATCGCGGCGCAGACATCTCTTCTCTCTTGCTGCTTGAAGATGAGGGCTATAGCTATAAGAATCTCAATGGCCAAACCCAAGCCTTAGAGACAATTCTCGCCGATGCTGGCATCAATTCCATTCGTCAGCGTGTGTGGGTGAACCCCAGCGACGGCAGCTACGATCTGGACTACAATTTGGAGCTGGCCAAGCGGGTCAAGGCGGCTGGCATGAGCCTTTACCTGGACCTGCACCTGAGTGACACATGGGCGGATCCTAGCGACCAGGTGAGTCGGTTGCATCGTAGCAACCATATAGTCGAGGTGATGGCTAGGCTGACCGTGTTTGGGGCAATAGACGACACCTTCCGGCTGGTCCACGACCGACCTCGGTACTTTGAAATGGCAGCTGTACAACTACACGCTAGAAGTATGCAACACTTTTGCGGAGAACGATATTGATATCGAGATCATCTCGATCGGCAATGAGATTCGTGCCGGTCTCCTCTGGCCTCTGGGCGAAACGAGCAGCTATTCGAACATCGGCGCACTGCTGCACTCGGGTGCTTGGGGAGTGAAGGATTCCAACCTGGCGACCACGCCCAAGATCATGATCCATTTGGACGACGGCTGGAGCTGGGATCAGCAGAACTACTTTTACGAGACCGTTCTGGCCACGGGCGAGCTGCTGTCCACGGACTTCGACTACTTTGGTGTTTCCTACTACCCGTTCTACAGCGCGTCGGCAACTTTGGCATCCCTGAAGACTAGTCTGGCGAACCTGCAGTCGACCTACGACAAGCCGGTGGTGGTTGTGGAGACGAACTGGCCGGTCTCGTGCCCGAACCCGGCGTACGCATTCCCCTCGGATCTGAGCTCGATCCCCTTCTCGGTCGCGGGCCAGCAGGAGTTCCTCGAGAAGTTGGCAGCCGTGGTGGAGGCCACTACTGATGGTCTGGGAGTGTACTATTGGGAGCCAGCCTGGATCGGCAATGCTGGGTTGGGTTCGAGCTGCGCTGATAACCTGATGGTGGATTACACCACGGACGAAGTGTACGAGAGCATCGAGACTCTCGGAGAGCTCTGAAAAGGGGCGAAAGATAAGATTTTTGACTTTTGTAGGATACTAGTATGATTCAGGATGTTGATGCGTCTGGAAATTGTGGGGAGGGGAGGGGGGGATGAGTGCTCCGTCAGCTAAGCTAACTACATAGTAACTAGAAGGTAGTTAGTTTACTCCAAGTCTCCAAGCGACAATGACAGACCATTTGCTACTACTCACCGCCTGGTAAATTAGGGCCGGGGTAAAACCAGGCCAGGGTCATCTTGAGGTTGGTATAGAAGATTTGCCAAGGAGTTGAACTTCTGTCCTTGAGTAAAGAGAACTGCACCTTGATGATTTGCTTTTTGATCTACCATGAGTTCTTTATTTTATCACACACACACTCACACTCACTCACTCACTCACTCTGTCTCCGTTCGCGTGGAGAAAGGGGGGGCTGTGCAAACGTGATCCAAACGCTTGTCGACCGCCCACTTGACGTGCGGCAATTTCCGGGTTCTGGTTCCGCGCGGGCAGCATCAAACCTTCAGAAAGAGAGGGAGGGCCTTTGTCTAAATCCAAATGCGAACCCTATCTTCTTAAGGCCAGGAGCTTGAAGCTCCTCTGGAAAGGCTTAGATAATTGACCAACCAGGTTCTCCTGCTGGGGAAACAGTGAGCATGTAAGACTGGTTGGTGGTTCCTGGCGCGACGCCGGACTACTGAGCTATTCACGCATAGCTAACTCGCTGTAGACCTGGAAGGAGGCGGAGTTGCTTGAACCGTCCGTCTCTGGTAAGTGATGGGCTGGGAGAACGAGACAAGATTATCACTGATTGGGTGGGGACTTTTTTTGTTTTTTTGTCGCACAATTAGGAGGAATACGAAGGGCCCTGATTTAATTTGGGGGGGGCAGTTCCTTTCTGATTTCTCTAGAGTTAAGGTACGGAGTAGGCTAGATGGAGAATCGTTCTCTTTTGATGCCTGAGAACCCGAGAAGAATGATACTGCGTACCGTGAGGTAGGCTGCTGTGTTGTTGTATGGGGATTGCCTCGCTCGAGGGGAAGTCAGCCACTCAACTAGCTGCAGCTCCATCACGAAGAATCGGATTTGACGTTGAAGACGATGCTGAAATATTCTGTTTGTCTGTTGTGCTATGTAGCTGGATTCAGGCCCCCAAACTCTGGGCATGGCGGTTGCAGCGTTACCTTCTTTCGATAAGTCAGCGGCTCGCCCATGGGGATAGTCCAAGTATGTACAGTATGTACAGTACTTGTAATTCATGATCACATCGATTTGACAGGATAATATAATAAGGTCTTTTTCTTGGCTAGTCGTATCGCGAGGTAACTTATAATAGGATCTGGAAGAAATAACTTGGTTCATTTAGGGTAATTACTGCTGCTGCAGAGTACTGCTCTTGGAAATCTGCCTTGCCGGCGGCGTCACGTAGTTGGGTAAAGGAGGTAAAGGAGTATGATTGTGTATTGTACAGTACTATACTGTACTTATATTTTTTAGCACGTGCCTGTCGCCCAGTCAGGCAGCCAGGCTGTTTGTACTGTACTGACTGTACTGACTGTACTCTGTACACACGCGCGCACTGCTTCCTTTCTACTTCTCCCCCCTCCTATTATTCGAATCCTTCTTCCTCTTGTTCTCCTCCTATTCTTGCTCTGGGCTGCATCTCCTGGTTCTTCTATAAACACAATACCTTTACAGATTGCTGCTGTTCCACAGCAACCACAGGATTGGATTGTATCTTGCACGTCCCCTGCTGCCCGAGAATGTGAAACTCTCCCGACCGACCGACCGATTGACCGACCGACCGATTGACCGACCGACCGCTGATGCTTGCTGATGCTTGCGCCACGAGGCTGAATCTTCTCTGTCTCCCTCCTCTTTCGTGCTCCCCCTCCTCCCTTATTATTATTATCGCTGCGGCCATTTCATCTCCCCCTCTGATCCACGGTGCCTTGAGTACTTCACGCCAATGACAGCTCGAATCGCACCCCCTTGACTTTACTTGCTGTGCCTGGCCGTGGATTGAATCTCTCTCTCAGCTTCTCTTGTCTGTCGCCCGCCCTTCCTGCCCCATCTTCCACCTTCCCCTCCTCCGCCCGCCGCCGCATCTGACTCGTCTGCTTCCCTCCTCTATTGTAACTACTCCCTACACGCTTTCTTCTCCTCTCACCTCCCCGGGCCTCTTCTTAACCTTCCAGTTGTATCTTTCGCTCCTTTCCCCCTGCTGATGACATCCAGTCGGATTTGATCTATTTTCTTCTTCCTCACCACAGCCTACATCGCGTGGGATCTATTTTTGGGATCCCCCCCCGTCGTCATATTATGGCTTCTCAAGAGACGCTTCGCGATTCGGGGCAGTCTTCGGCCAATGGACACAATCGCAGTCCTAGTCCAGCTCACAATCCACAGCCTTATAATGACCCCTCATCGGGCTTGACCTTGGATGTTTCGGTCGCGACGACCACTCAATTCCCTGCCTTCACCAACGTCTCGCAACCTGATTCTTACGGCTACAACCCCGCCGCCTATCTCTCCGCGCAAACGCTGGCTCCGGCCTCGCAGAACTATTCTCAACCCCTGCAGTTGCCTCAGTCCTTCAATCCCAACTTGGTGCATCAACTAGATCAGTCGACGGGATTTTCCATGCACCAGCAACAGCAGCAACAGCTGCCCTCAGAGGAGAACTTCTCAACCTTACTGAATTCCAACCCAGCCGACTTTGACTTTGCCCTCTATCAAAACCCCAGCCCCAACAGCACGGCCGCCCCCGAATACGATTCACCGCTGATGCTTGATCCTCACGGGCAGTCTCAACCCGCCAACCACGGAGTCAATCCTGCCGACCTGATCAGCCAGATCCCCTCTACCCATCGCTCGGCGTCACCGCAGTTGTCTCCGGTCTCGCCGCAAGACTATCACCAGCACTCTTCCCCCGGCCCGATGTCACCTCCGACTTCCACCCCTGGGACCTACTATACCCCGCAGCATTCCCGGCATACTTCCTTGGACCCCGCTACCGCAGCCTACATGTCCGGCAACTCGCATCACGACTGGCAGGCAGTTATGGGTAACTCCGCATTCCAGGGCCATCGCCGGGCTCCTTCGGAGGTGTCAGAGGTTTCTTCCGCCGCCCCCTCGCCATATATGTCGCAGCATGAATCTTTCGATAGTTTCGATAACAACCCTTCTCCCCTCCTTGCGCCGCAAAACGACCCCGGTCTGTACGAGAACGCGTTGGGGATAGAATCCTTCACACTCTCGGAGCATCAGCAAGCGCATTCGCAACCAGCATTGAGTCCGGCACACAGCCCCTATATTTCACCGCAGTTGATGCCACAGCAGGGAACGGACATGATTCCTAACGTTCCATACATATCTGCGCCCGCTCTGAATTCGCAGTACCCGACTCCCCCGACTGACATATACACGGAGAGTCTGTCAGCCCAGGGGAGCACTAGCCCTGGAGACATGGGGCAGGCGTCCCAAATGGCGCCTCCTTCCATCAATGTTGAATTCGCACCCCCGTCCCAGAATTCAAATCCGCCTCAGTCGAAGCCAGCTGCAGATTTGGACTCTTTGAGCCCACCAGTCGCCATCCGTAAGCGTTTCCGCCCGGCCCATTTTGCTTATTGCTAACGTGACTTGCTGTTAGGATCTCGTATGCGCAGTAAATCAGATCCCTATGCCCACCCAGCCTCGCGCGCACGCTCCTCTTCGACCTCGGCCAGCCTGGAGCCGTTCAATGTGTCATCACCGCGGTCGCTGTCACCCTTCGATCCGGTTGGGCGCCAACCTCAAAGCAACCCCAGTTCTCGAGAGCCGTCACCGTCGCGGTCTCGTCGCTTATCGACGTCATCCATTGATAGTCGGAATTACATTCTAGGACTCGCTGATCCTCAGCGTCCCGGTGCGAATCTCAATGACTCGAAGCGAGTCCAGAAACACCCCGCAACATTTCAATGTCATCTATGTCCCAAACGCTTCACCAGAGCGTACAACCTTCGGTCCCACCTGCGAACCCACACGGATGAGAGACCATTTGTCTGCACAGTATGTGGGAAGGCCTTTGCGCGACAGCATGATCGTAAACGACATGAAGGTCTCCATTCCGGGGAAAAGAAGTTTGTCTGTCGGGGCGAGCTGTCTCGGGGTGGTCAATGGGGCTGCGGCCGTCGCTTCGCACGTGCCGATGCTCTCGGTCGTCATTTTCGATCGGAGGCTGGTCGAATTTGCATTAAGCCCCTGTTGGATGAGGAATCTCAAGACCGAGAGCGCTCGGCTATGGATCAGCAGCAGCAGCATCTTCAGCCGATGCCTCCTCCGTTGATGGTTCCAGGCATGGACGGTCAACCCACCGGGGCTTTCGTTCTTCCCGCCGCTCTGCTGGCCCAATACCCAGCCTTGCAGACGTTACAATGGGATCAGATCCCTGCCACAGCGGATGATCCCAGCGACATTGGGGGTCGCAGTAGTTTCGATGCAAGCTCCGGCGGCGAATTTGGGTTCGAAGATGACGAGTCGGGACTGAGTACAGTGTCTGGCATCAGCGGAGGCTATGCGGGTGGCGCGGGCATCTATGACATGAATAGCCAGGGACATATGCTTGGGATCAACCCGGGTGAGACCACTTACCAAGAGACCGACTGGAGGACATGAGTCCTTTCTCTGCAATTTGCAGGGCTTGACATTCTTGAATCCATCTTCCGCCTTGGCCCTGCTCCTTTGTTTTGGTGCTTGGTCCCGATTCATCCATTCCCCATAGCTAGGGACCAATTTCGTCATGGTTGCGATTTGCGATAGAAGGATTTTGGCGTTGAGACTTGGCTAGGCGATTCTCCTCAGGCAGACGGATCCCTGCTGACGGCCGATGAGACCTTTTCAATATTTTTTTTCCCCATCTTCCTTCCCCTTTGAATCTTTCTCTTCTTTATTACTATATGTGACCACGAAGAACTTTGTTGGCTTTTCATACCCATAGGAACTGCACCAGTTGGATTTGTGCGCGAGATATATAAGATAGTCCTTAATTGGAAGGGCATGCTTGATTCATTGATTCCTTATTTCATATGTTTGGGACTGTTTTTCTCCGGGATATCCCTTTTATTTTCGCTTGCATGCTTGAATTTTGGATTCATACTACCTCTAGACACAAACCAATCTGTGACTGATCAATGAACTATTGTGTAGTTTAGTGACAGTAAGGTGAAAGGTGATCATTGAGTACTGTACATACAGTACATACAATGTACTGTATGTAGAGTAACTAACATACTGATTGATAACGAGGGCGGTCGGTAATTATCACATGACGCAATTGTCTCTCCCTTCCCTCATTCTGCCGTGTCTCTCCGCATTTCTCACCTTTCTCTCCTTCTCCCCCAAAAATACGTATTGACTTTCTAGTTTTCTCGCTTTCTCCGAATTTCCCTTTAAAGCCACAGGGAGAAAGCCCGGAATTCACATTCTACACTCTACTCGCTTCGTTTGTCAATCAAATGCGTCGCGCGGCTCTACACGCTCTCCGTACCGCCCGTCGCGTGCCAGCAGGATGGAAGGCTACTGGTAGGAAACCGTGCGCGGTGTCCTTCTCCAGCAGTCCTAATTTCAGTATCCGTCCATCCTCCTCCTCTTCTGCGGGCAGATATCCCCCCTTTCTTCCTGCCACATTACAATCTTCGATGCATCTCCGGAATTTTTCACTTGCAGTGATTTCCACGGTCGTTGCCTCAGGGGCCTGGTATGCGTATCAAGGAAATGCCGGTACCCAGCCGACAACGGCCTTGAACGCAACAACATCCGCCTCGCAGATCCGCTCGATTTCCTCCACAGCCGGCGCTCACGCTGAAGATCCCGTGGAAACCACCCGCCGTGCCCTTCTGGTGGACAACGACCAGTTTTATACCGCTACCCTATCTGGAGAACAGCCCCTCTCGAAGCACACGGACGATTCCGACCGTCGGGTCCTCGAGATGTTGACTCCGGAACAGGCGACCCAGAAACTGCGGAAGAACGAGGAGTCATACCTGGTGAATCGCGGTCAGGGTGTGGTACGGTACGACATAGTCCAGGTCCCCAGTAACTCTCCTATCGAGGATGATCATGCCGAGAAGGTTGTCGAGGTGCCATCCTCGGTGGCGGCAGCTCAAGAAGGCCAAGCCAACAGTGATTGGATGTTCTGGGGCGTATTCGATGGTCACTCGTGAGCCACCCTCCCTTCTCCCAAACTAGCAAACGCTCACGGTTCCCTGCAGTGGCTGGACTACTTCCGCTAAGCTGCGCAATGTCCTCATTTCATATGTTGCTCGGGAGTTGAACTCCACCTACAAGGCCGCAGCTGCGGACCCATCAATCCTTACTCCGTCATCTGAAGCGGTGGATGCTGCCATCAAACAGGGGTTTGTTCGCCTGGATAATGATATCGTGTACGAAAGCGTCGACAAGGTGTTGAAGTCGAATTCCCGCCGTGTGGCGGCTGAGATGCTGGCTCCCGCTCTTTCCGGCTCCTGTACTCTGCTGGCTTTCTATGACTCCCAATCAAAGGATCTGAAGGTCGCCGTGGCCGGTGATTCGCGGGCTGTTCTGGGTCGTCGGGGCCCGAATGGAAAGTGGTCTGCGACAGCGCTCTCGGAAGATCAGACTGGCGGCACTCCATCTGAGATGCAACGTCTCCGCCAGGAACACCCGGGAGAACCCAATGTTGTCCGCAACGGCCGGATCCTCGGTCAATTAGAGCCTAGCAGATCGTTTGGCGACGCCTTCTACAAGTGGAGCAAGGAGACACAGGACAAGATCAAACGGCAATTCTTCGGCCGCACACCTCATCCGCTGCTAAAGACTCCTCCGTATGTTACCGCCGAGCCCATCATCACAACGACCAAGGTTGAACCTAGTCGCGGTGACTTTCTCGTGCTTGCCACGGACGGTCTCTGGGAGATGCTGAGCAATGAGGAAGTTGTTGGGTTGGTAGGGGAGTGGGTTGACAAGCAGCAGCAACAGTCCGGTGGCAGCAAGGCTTGGTTGCGCAGTTGGTTTGGATTTGAAAACAAACAGCTCCCTGTCGAGGCGACCGCCGAGGCCGGCACAGAAGGTCAGCGCCGTCCTATCCGTCAGCAGCAGTATGATATCTCTGGTGCGGCCAGCCGATTCACCGTGGAAGATAACAACGCCGCAACCCACCTTGTGCGCAATGCTATGGGCGGAAAGGACAAGGATATGGTTTGTGCTCTACTGACGCTTCCGAGCCCCTATTCTCGGCGATACCGGTAGGTACCTCCTGTGGCGTCTTCGACGTGTATGTTGCTAATTTGTTTGATTCCAGCGACGACGTCACCGTCGAGGTCATCTTCTTCGGCGAGGGCCCTGACACCCGGACTATCACTGTGAACCAGGAGGCTAGTGCATCTGAGGAGGCCCTCAAAGCGAAATTGTGATTCAAGCAGTCACCACCACAACTCGAGAGATTTGACGTGAGCCTCCTTGCCAACAGTACAGACAGTCGGTCGGAATCATCGTTCGGAAGGATGGGTTAGATCCTGGCTTCTTCTCCATCACTCTTCTTCATTCTTGTTAAGTCCCGTTCTGTTCAAACTGAATACTGCAAGGATACTCTCTAGGTGAACTAAGTGATTCTGCTATGCAGAATCTATTTGGCATTACTTCCCGCGGGTCTGGGATGATAAAGTTTGTTTGAATATGCATTTTCGCACATAAAGGCTAGCATTCTATAGGTCACGATATGCTATTAAATACCTTCAAATGTTGCATTCATGATCCTGGTACGACCCACATTATGGAGCATCTTCCGGGTAGTCTTATGCATGGTGCAGAGGATTGTTGATTAAGAAACATGGTCGTCCCGGCGGCTCTTAGCAGTTCTGGTCTGCATTCGAGTCCTTGCAAGATAAGGGTATTGCAGCCCTTCATGCTTCACTTGCAGCGCCTCGACTCCGAACAACGTTATTGAGCGAAGTCAGACGGGATCAATACACATTAGGAAGGGCGTTCGGCCTCTCAGGGCCAAGAATCCGGCTTCTATCGTATGTTCGCCTCGCTCACATGAGCAAGTAGCTTTCGTAACACTCACGTCGTCGGAGATTAGTGACAGTTGCCCCTCAGCACCGTCAAGCTATTCCCACCGGCTGAAATGAGTATTTCATCCCAATGCAAGGGGTTATAACGGCGGGCGACTCTTGCCGATAAAATGGGTTAAAAAAACCCAGGTGAAGGAGCTCTCGGATTTTGAGGGTATACAGCCCCGCGCCTTCTTCACCCCACAACACCAGCCTGCTTCTGGGCTCCCTCCACCTGCCTCACCGGGGTCCTGTACAGCATAAGCATCCCCTTGCTCCCCATCGACGGCTCCTTCTTCGCTGCATCATCCAGCCCCATCATGCGATCCAGCGCCCGATTCTGCAGCGTCGCGATGTTGCTGCTCGTGGCCCAATACAGCAGCAGCGCCGCGGGCGTCTCGTAGAGATACGTCGACAGCCCGACGTTCAGCGCCATGATCTGGACGAAGGTGCGGAGCGCGCGGAGGGACAGGTGTTTGGGCAGCTGCGCGCGCGGCAGGTCCGCCAGCTCCGCCAGCCGGGGCACCTTCCACCCGATGTGGATGTTGAGGAGGATGGACGCGGTGAGCACGGCGGGCAGCACCCCCGTGGTGTCCCCGGCCAGGAGGTCGGGAAACCAGAGCGCGCCCTCGGCCGCGAGCGTGGGCTCGACGGGGACGCGATTCGCCGTGTCCGACCCGACCAGCCGCAGCAGCCAGGCCAGGAGCCCGCTCTCGCACCCCGCCATCGCCCGGATCGTCTCCATCACCGACAGCCACGCCGGGATCGGCAGCAGGAACATCCCCTTCCAGTACCGGCTGATCCCCAGCCGGCGGAACATCGCCTTGCGTTGGCGCGCGACCGCGACCGCCGTCTCCGTCCGCACCGAGGGTTGGCGGCGCCCGCTTGATTCTTGCATACTTTGAAATTGTTGTTGTTGTTGTTGCTGCTGCTCCCGCTTCGCGCTGATGCTCGAGCGGTAGTAGTTCTGCCAGCAGGCGAGGAGCGGTTGCGCGGCTTTCTCGCGGCGCCCTTGGAGCTTCGTGTAGATTTGGATCGGGAGGGCGATGAAGGTTCGCACGATGAGCGCCGTTAGCGGGATGGTGTAGGCCCACGGTAGGCCGGAGAGGTTGTGGACGCCGTGGATCAGCCAGGATGAGTCCATGATTTCGGCCAGGAAGGGAGCTGGTCGTGTGGGGTGGAAGTGGCGTGTTTGGTGTCGGGGTGGTGGTGCTCTTGTTGTTGTTGCTGTTGTTGTTGCGCGGCGGAGGAGGGTTGGGCGGGCGAGGCGCACGGAGTGGTGGTACATGGTTGCGGTTGGGTGGGAGGTCAATTGGGGTTGGATTTGTTGATTGATGTGTGTGTGTGTGTGTGTGTGTGTATTATGGGGAAAGAGAGAGGAATAATATGTACAAGGAGAAGAGGAGCATACAATGGATGCTGGGAGCAAAGAAGTTTGGAGAAGTTGTAAATAGGATGGATGGATCCACTATGAGTTAGAAAACGGCCGCCGAGATTAGTTACCATATGTACAGTACCAAAGTTACAGTACGGGACTAGTCACGTGCTGATAATACCACGACCAACTGGTCAGAAGCTATCTTATCGATCCTGTGACTCGTCAGCCGGCGGGAACTGCCTGCTTGAGATCCACCACTTAAGCTAGTTACGCAACTTATTTACGTATTTCTCCACGCTGTCAACTTACTTCCTTCTTTCCTTCATTCCTTTCGACCTCTATCATGTTCGTCCCTCACTGAACCATGATGCTGCTCATACTAAAGTCCTTCCTCACCCTTCTCGCCCTCCTCGCCACCTGCGTTCTCTTGCCTCAGCTACCCCTGGCCCTTCTCCGCCTGGTGCTCCGCGCTGTGGGATGGGCCGTGCAGAAACGAACCAGGTCTCGTCGCGAGTACATCGTATCGCGCGTCCGCGCCGAGGAAGAGGAGCTCGCCAGAAACAGATCTACCAAACCAGCATCGACAGAAGATGAGGATTGGGAAAAGGTCGATACCTCCTCTAGTGCCAGTTCCGGAACAGCTGGCACCGGGACCAGCGATGACTGGAATGGAATCATCGGGTTCTTCCACCCGTTCTGGTATGTCCCCTCCCTCTACACATGCTTATCAAAAACTAAACATCGTGTAGCAACGCCGGAGGTGGAGGTGAACGTGTCCTCTGGGAAGCCGTGAGAGCGACCCAGAAGCGCTGGCCCAAGGCCATTTGCGCCATCTACACGGGCGATCACGAAGTCAACAAGACAGCCATGCTGGAACGGGTTGCAGTAAGTCTCGTCCCTGCTCAAGAAATGCATGGAATCTGACATATCAGAACCGGTTTAATATACACCTACATGCCCCCACCGTCGTGCTGCTTTACCTGACCACCCGCAAATACGTGGTTAGCAGCATGTACCCCTACATGACTCTACTGGGCCAGTCCCTCGGCTCTCTAGTTGTTGCCTACGACGCTTTCAATCTACTCGTTCCGGACGTCTTCGTCGATACCATGGGGTACGCCTTCACCTTGGCCTTTAGCAAGCTACTCTTTCCTTCCGTCCCGACTGGCGCCTATGTACATTACCCCACCATCTCCACCGACATGCTTAGCTCTCTGGATGACCAGACTGGCACCAAGGGTATCAACGCCGGTGCTGGAAAGGGTCTCAAGGGCCAGGTTAAGCGCAGGTACTGGATCCTTTTTGCTAAACTCTACGGCTGGGTTGGCGGCCACGTTGACGTCGTTATGTGCAATTCCTCCTGGACGTCTGCCCATGTCCGCAGCCTCTGGGGTCCTTCCCGGAAAACCAACACTTTCGAGGAACCAACAGTCATTTTCCCGCCCACCGCGGTGTCTGAACTCGAATCCACTATCCACGTCGACGCCGCAACGGAGGCATCCCGGGAACCCGTCATTCTTTACATCGCCCAGTTCCGACCAGAAAAGAACCATCCTCTGCTTCTGCGCTCCTTCGCCCGCTTCCTCCAAAATTACCGCAACAAGGCTTCTTCTTCGGAGTCTGGAAAAGAACCCAAGCTTATTCTCATCGGCTCCGTCCGCCACGCCTCCCCTGATGAGACGCATATCTACAACCTCCGTTTGCTCGCCCACGAACTGCGCATTCGCGACAACACGACATTCCTCTGCGACGCCAGCTGGCCCACCATCCTTGAGCATCTCGCATCCGCCTCCGTTGGCGTCAATACCATGTGGAACGAACACTTCGGCATTTGCGTTGTGGAGTATCAGGCCGCGGGGTTGATTAGTGTTGTCCATGACTCCGGCGGCCCTCGTGAGGATATCGTCGTTGACCTTGGCGACGGCGCAACGGGTTTCCGGGCGAATATGGAGGACGAGTTTGCCGCTGCGTTTGAGGCCGCCTTGGCTCTTCCGGAAGAAGAGAAGGTTGCGATGCGGCTGAGAGCGCGCAAGTCTGCGCTTAGGTTCACCGAGGAGGAGTTCTCTCTAAAGTGGATTAAAGAGGTTGAAAAGTTGGTGCTGTTGAAGGGAAACCAAGGGTGACAGATAGCAGATAGTTCGTTGTCAGGTTACTTTTCTTCCTGTGTGATGAAGCTGGCGATGCGTGCTTCTATACTGGGGTAGGGTAAAGTGGCAGCTAAATAATGTTTGCATCTTCATACCACAAGCTGTTCGCTTAGGCCATATGAGATCTGTCTTGTAACCATACCTCAATGGCGCTTATATCTCCTTGAGTGCAAATAGTGAGATGATATAAATATATCTTTCGTCCGTCCAATCTAGCATGAGCACATCGAATACATAAGTTATCCGTTACAAGGAAACAAGTTAACCTTGTGGAAACAAACTATAACTACTCCGTAGTTAGCTGGCAACAAAAGATCCCGCCGCCAAGCCCCTCTCGGCTGTGTCGTCATGCCCCGCGGAATTAATTATTCATGCATGCAGAGAGACATTCTTTTATCTTTTCTGCTTCCTTTTGGTACACCACCAGCCCCCCACCTTCTCCTCTACCAATTGGCTCTATTTTCCCTACCCATCTTGTCCCACGAGAATCAATCCCGCACTCCTTCGAATGTCCTCTCGTGCCATCCGCAAGCTGCAGAAGCAGCGCGAACAACAAATACAAGCCGAGCAGGAGAATGACGGATCCAGTGACGATGAGCTGGTCTCGCGACCCGCAAAGCCGAAACTCAACGCCTTCGACCTTCTGAATTCCTTTGGCGACGGTGATGAGGAGGAAGAAGATGATGATGACGACGCCGACGCCGACGCCGACGCCGACGCCGACGAACAGTCCGAGAAAGAAGTTGAGGTGTCGGAGCTGGTGACTCAGCCCGCGCAAGAAGCGAAGGAGGATGAGGAAGAAGATGAAGAGCAAGAGGAAAGGGAAGCTGCCAGAACCGTGAAGCCCGCAGGCTCGGGGAAGAAGAATAAGAAGAAGAACAAGAACAAGAAAAAGAAGGCGACCGCCGCCGCCAACGCCTCCTCCACCACCACCACCACCGCCACCGCCGCCAAAGCAGGAAAATCAGCCGGCGCAGTCACGACAGGCGAAGATGAGATCGACCGCGCGCTCAAGGCACTAGCTGTTGACCCCAAACACCCCACAGCGGGCGGGGATGGCTGGGGCCGTGATTCTTCGTTTGCGAAAACACCGGAGGATCTACTGGGCATCGATCCACGGAATCTCAATGCGACGAACGAGATGCGCAAGTTGTTTGGGAATGTGGTGCTGGAGAACTTTGATCAGGATACTACTGGGCCGGGTGGGCGTCGGAGGGATCGCGGACCAGAGACGCTGGACCTGGGACAGGCCCTGACGGGCAGGTATAGCCCCGCGAGCAGGGGCCAGAGTCTGGCTGGCGTGACGCTGCGGCGCAATGTCCTCATGCAAGGCAGGGATGAATGGCCCCGGGCGCCCAGCGGAGGGCTGGGTATGGAGCTGGTCGAGAAACGCGCGGACGGCAATACACTCTACAAGATCCTCCACAATGCTGCGTACACCGATGTGCAGAGGCAGTTTGAGATCTGCGTGGAGTCGATGGATCCCCAGCGCATGATCCACCTCTTACAGTACAACCCCTACCACATCTCCACCCTGCTCCAGGTGTCGGAGATCGCTAAGCACCAGGGTGATCACGCCGTCTCCGCGGATCTGCTTGAGCGGGCGCTCTTCAATATTGGGCGCTCGGCTCATTCCTCTTTTGGGAACCTGCTGAAGCAGGGACGGGCGAAGCTGGATTTCGTGCAGGAGGCCAACCGTGAACTCTGGCTTGTTGGCTGGCGGTATATTGCGAATCTGGGTATGAAGGGCACGTGGCGGACAGCGTATGAGTGGGCCAAGTTGCTTCTGAGTCTCAATGACAGTGATCCGTACTGCATGCGCCTGCTGATCGATCACCTGGCCCTTCGTGGCCGAGAGTACTCCCACTTTGTGGAGCTATGCACACAGACTCGGCTGAGCAAGGAGTGGGGGACTCTTCCCAACATTCAATGCTCGCTCGCCCTGGCATACCTGCGACTGAACAACCCGAAGGAGTGCCGCGACCAGCTCCGCCGAGCCATGTCCCGCTACCCATGGGTATTCTGCAAGCTCGCGCAGGAATTGGACATTCAGCCCATGCCCAAGCGCATCTGGGGCAAGATGCCGCCTACCACTGCCCACGAAATGCTCACCGAACTTTACATCTCTCGGGCCAAGGATCTCTGGAACACTCCGGAAGCGGTCTCCTTGATCGTGGAAGTGGCCGACACTCTGTCGTATGAAGAGGAGCCGGTCGAACCGCCGGCAATCACGCTGGACATTGCACGCCACGTCGTGCTTTCTGATATCCCTAAGGTCACGACTTTTCTTCCGGGACGGTTCATCTCTGGCAGGATTTCGGCGTCTGACCCTCTTCCGCCGCATGAGTCGGAGGCGCATCGCCAACAGTCCGATCCTACTCCGTCTTACCTGGCACAATCTCCGGCTGCGAACCGACCTCAGTGGCTTCGGGATCTTCTAGACCAGCTCAACAACGGCGGGATTCAATTCCCCGGGTTCAACCGTGATGGCGACGCTGGCGACGAGGTCATTGGGGACGAGGACGCATCGGGCGGCGGCGGCGAGACGACCAATGCACGTGGGCCCCCAGGCGCGGACCAGCAATCACAGCTGGAGCAGTGGCTGTTGGGCGACGGCATGCATGCGCTTCAGGCTTTCCTGCAGCAGTACGGTGTGGACCGAGGAAACTGGGGGGACGTCGTCGACTATTCCCCTCTGACCGAGTATGTGGATGGGTTGGACTCTATTCAGCCCGAGTCGGCACGCGAAACCTTATTGGCAGGCCCTATTCGCGAGGCGATGGGTGAGCTGACGGCTGTCATGCTGGAGGATGAATTGCAGCTGTTTCAGTACGGTGAAGAGGAGGATGTTTGATACCCTGATGGCTACTTGAGTTTTATGTGTAGGCTATCGTGAGACTAGTATTTATGAATTAGAGGGTAAGGCCAGAAGGTTGTGGTGTCAGCGACTATTCATCGAGCGTGAATTAAGTAGGGGTGATGTAGACCGGGGCATTAAGCGAGGATGAATGTAGATAGATCTATATCATATATCACCGAAAATATATTGATTGTGAACGAACCTGTTATCAGGCGAGTAGTAGTAGATCAAATGCCTAGTACTAGTACTCTTTCTTATCTTTCTTACCATAAGCACATAAGCAAGACGCAGGATAAGACAAGCCACTGCAGACGCCTAACGACGACATCATCGTGTATGTTATAGATAAGTCAAGGATGATGACATGCGCTCCCGATGCGGTGGGCGAGCTTAGTCAGGCAACAAACAACCGGCCGGCATCCGTCATCGATCCCGTGAGTCAATCAATCAATCAATCAATGATGAAAGGAAGGAAGGAAAAGACTCCAACCGTACTAATTTAGCTGCGTCCTTCGCTACGTTCTTCTTCTGCATGTTCTTTTTTCTTTTTCCCTCTTCCTTTCCTTTACCCCCCCACCGTTGCCTGACTATCCCACCTCTCAAACTCCTCGATCCCTTCAGTGGAAATTAATTCTGACTGTGTGGTTTCATTCTTTGCCCTCGCACTTCATGCGCTCTGACCACCGAGGAATCCTACCGTAGCCGCTGTCACCGCATTTCTCTCCGACGAGCCGATTCCTTATCTTTCTCACACAGTTCAACGAATTGATTGCACTGCGATTGACCCCGAGTCGGCCCCCCTTTCCCCTCTCCCACCCAAAACCTCAAGCCCTCGACATGGCGACACCGTTGTCAGGCGACAGCCTCGTCCCCATGGCCGAATCCGTACCTTTGACGTCGCGCGAAGCAGCGTCTGGACTGCTTGGCTCCATTTCGCTCACCTGCTGGATTTTCCTTCTTGTAGGAATGACCCTATACCCAACAGGACTGGGTGTGCCTGTGTGAAGCAAGCTATGCTGATTGGGGACTGTGCATAGGTTCCTCAGCTCATCGAGAACTACCGCAACGGCAACGCCGAAGCCATCTCCCTCCTCTTCCTCTTTGTCTGGTTCGTCGGCGACATCACCAACCTCATCGGCGGCGCCTGGGCCGGCCTAGTCCCCGTCATTGTCGCCATTGCCGTCTACTTCTGTATCGCAGACGGCGTCCTCATCAGCCAATGTCTGTACTATAAGGCCCGCAACTCGCGCCAAGCCGCGGCGCGCCATCGTCGGAGACGCTCCTCCGTGGAAACCCCGGACACGGTCACGCCCTTGCTGGGCCGACGGTTCAGCGACGCGGTCGAGCACCATCGTCCGGTTGCGCGCCGGGCGGAGGGTTATGTCCAGGGCAGTACCTCGGGGCCCGAAGACACTCTCGCGAAGATCGTTGAGGAGAATGACGTCGGTCGCAAGGCGTGGGTCAAGAATTTCAGCAGTGTGCTGGCTATCTGCGTCATCGGCATGGCGGGCTGGACCATGGCCTGGCAGACGGGCGTCTGGAAGCCAGCCCCCAAGGAGGTGGATGGCGGAGTGGACATGGCACCGGGCGCGATGGTGCTGGGATATATTAGCGCGCTTTGCTATCTGGGGTGAGTTCATATGCATTCAGCAAATTCATGGTGTTGGCAGTTTGGGGGTTGTAGTTGTTGGGAGGGAAAATTTGGGTGCTAACAAACAACAGTGCGCGTCTGCCGCAGATCTATAAGAACTACTGCGAAAAGTCATGCGAGGGTATGTGTCACCCTGTGTCACCCCGCCGGAGGCCGGGCCCGGATTTGCTGACACTTCATACATACAGGACTTTCACTTCTGTTCTTCATCCTTTCCCTCATGGGAAATCTGACTTATGGCGCTGGGGTAAGGCCAAGTCTGGACTTGATTCTGAGAGTCAATGGGCTGACTGTTTGCATCTACAGATTCTCTGCCACTCCACGGAGCGGAACTATATCATCACAAACGTGCCGTGGCTGATTGGCTCCTTGGGCACAATGATCGAGGATGTGACGATATTCATCCAATTTCGACTCTATGCTGTTCGGAACCCCGAGGATACGGTATAGATGTTTTCTTATACATCTAATTTTGTTTGATTAAACTATGCGGCTGGTTTAGCGTGTCTTATCTTTGTGCTGGCAGGTTGTTGGGGTTGTTGTGCTTTACTATGTATTGGGCGGTTGCTGCTTCTGAAAAGCTTTTTTGCTTGCCTTTCCGTGCGACTGCTTCATCTTGTATAATTATCTCAAAAGACATCTTGTAATTCATGACCATTACAAGCAGAGTAGCATGTGGTGGCTATCACATGCATGTTCTAATTCGGCATGAAGGCCTAGACCGGCGGTCTACAGGATCTGAAATGCGGTTTGATTACAATCTACCAAACAATCCGGGGACGAGGTTTTGCTCATGGTCGCATGACAGACATTGCAGGAGAGCTGGGGCACCTAAGCTCGAAACGTAGCTAAGCAACAAGCATAACACGACATAGAAATCAAAACGAGTACGGAACAGCCCTCCGTACAAACTTTTGACTATAAAGATCCCACGGGGCCCGGAATCCTAGCGTCATCCGGGTCCAGTACCTCTGTCACGTCGAAAAGCCCATCATGCAAGCCGGAGCGCCCAGTCCCACCGGATAGCCATTGTCCGTTTGATTCGTTGTTCTTTTAATTTTCCCATTTTGATCTTCGTGTGGTCGAGAATTGTTAGGTACAGGAGATGCGAGGGGGCGAGAAGAGGGAGATAGAAGATGATAGGAAACGAGGAAGCAAATAGGAAGTGATGAGGGGGAATCCAGATCCAATGAAAAGCGGATTTAGGACATTTAGTCGAAAAGACCGAAGCCCATGTCCTCGTCGGACTCCTCCTTCTCTGTAGGGGATGTATTAGCCAACTGCTGCTATCATGATGATCGCGAGCGGATCGAATCGGTTGATGGAAAAAGAAACACATACCCTCCTCCTTCTTCTCCTCAGCAGCCTCGGCGGGGGCAGCAGCGCCACCGGCAGCAGCGGCGGGGGCGGCAGCGGCGGGACCACCGGAGCCAACGTTGGTCAGGAGATCCTTGATGTCCTTGCCCTCGAGAGCCTGTAGGTAGAGAAAAACCAGCGGTGAGCGTCTGAATTTGATAGTAGAGATGAAATCGATCGGAAGTCGTTGCGGAATGTTGGTGGAGAGGATTGCGCAGGTCGCGGAAGTGAAGCACGGATTCAATTAGATTGTATTTACCTTGGCGAAGATGGAAGTCCAGATGGGCTCGATCTCAGCAACCTTGGCGGCGGAGATGAGGGTCTGGAGCTTGTCGGCCTGTGTTCAATGGAAAAAAGAGTCCTAGTCAGCTTTGATTGTTCCCATGTTCCTTGCTGAAAAAAGCCATGCGCGAGATATCCGGATTTCCCTTCCCCTTGCCCTGGTCGAGTTGGAACCGTGTCGCAGCTTTCTTTTTTGAAGATTGGTGAAAATTTCCATCGCTGTATCAATAGCCGTTCTCCGATTTGCCTTCTCTTTTTCTTTTCGCGACCTTGTACTTCGTCTTGTCGCCTTTCCGATATTCCCAGCACCGTTTCCATGCGACTCAAGGGGGGGAGGGTCCTCCAGATATCAAATACCAGACACAATGATAACCGAGTCAACGTTCAATCAAGGACAATGGGGAATACGTACGGTGACCTCGACGCCGTCATCGGCGAGGATGAGGGCCGCGTAGGAGCAAGCGAGCTCAGCAGTAGACATGATGGTCGACGGGAGGTTGGACTGGACTGGAGTCTCGAGAGGGATGGGGATTAGGGGAAGAGGAAAAAGGACGAAGGGGACTTTTTTGTAACTGGCCTGGTCGAGAAGGGGAGTCGGACGAGGGAGTGACTAACGCTTCACCCACTACGGAAGTTGTGTGTTTCCGCCGCGTCAAAGCCCTCGCTTAGGGCTGCTCCGTCTTGGGTTTAGCGCCAGTACATCCGTGACTTCCACCCTAGTCCCGATACGGTCATGCCGCTCGGCGATGCCATCATCATCATCATCTACTGCTCTGCTCCGTAATCTACTTACTCCGTACTTACTCATTTATCATCATCTGATGCTGCCGGGTCATTATTCCAGACCAACCTTGCTTCCCCTTTTCACTCTCGCACGGCGCATTTGGTTTGGTTTCATACATACTACTTCTAAACCCTCTAATCCACACCTCATCTCCTTCCCTCCCTCTCCCCTCCCCCCTCACCTTTGTATCTACACCTTTGCGCATCATGGACTCCCCCGCCGTCCCCGCCCCGCTGAATCCCAAGGAGCAACCCATCCTCGAGCGCCTCCTGCGCACCCGCGATGCGCTCCTCCTCCTCAAACAAGACAAGTCGACCTACATCAAATCCCGCGACGTGCTCCCGATGTACGAAGAGGTTATTGCCGAGGTGGAGAAGCTCAATGCCGTTCGGAAGGAAGAAGACCGCCGGCTGACACATAACCGACGTTAGCACTGAGTGGGCCTGTGCATGAAGATTCGATTGTGCGATGGTGTCGCTGACTTTCTCCTTTTTTGGGGGGTTGGATCTAGTGGATTATGTCCTCGACGATTGTTTCCAGTTGATCTCCTTGCTATTCTTGACGGTGGGGAGAAACAATGAAGCTCCGGCGCTGTAGGTCCCTCATTGATTGATCGCCCAACTGCCCTGTCCGCCGTCATCTGACTTTTATCGCGTGTAGATACTCTCTTGCGACCACGGTTCAGGTATGTGGTTGTGCTGGGTTGTTTCCCGGTCCCCGGTTCTAACACCCCCGACTCTAGCGACTCCTCGACCACCTCGAAGAAGCGGGCTTCTACAGCGCTAAAGACCTGAGCTCGATCACCAAGACTCTCGCCAACACGAACGAGACCCTCGAGCGCTGTCGCGATGCGTACTCGCCTGCCCTGATCACGCTGTTGGAAAGTCGCCTGGAGAAGTGCCAATTGCAGCTCGAGAAGCTACAGAGCGGGCTCGCCAAACTGAGCCCGGGGTTGGCGTCCATCCATGAGACGCTGGTCTCGGTTCTGCGGTCGACCTCCGCCGTCAATACTCGTTCAAAGGTAGGACTTCTCGGTGGTTTCGCACGAGCCCGCTAACCTAGCCACCAGTTCTCGGCCTCGGAGGTCAACAACCTGCGCGAGCAGCTGAAGAAAGTCCAAGCGAGCATGAAGGACGGAAAATTTGTCGATGCAGATGGCGTACCCCTATCTGGGGCTCAGGATGCGACTAAGACTCTACTGGAACGGTGCTGGCGCTGGACGGAGATTGTTCTGGAACGGTACGTTGACGCTGCTCACTGACCTGTCCGAAAACTAGTCGCTGACTCTATCGTAGGGAAGGCAAGATTGATGAGCGCTTCCAAGAACAATACGACCGGTTGATCGATATCAAAAACCAGCTCGATCGGCTTTCCGTCACACAGGCGTGGTCTCTCCGCGAGACGGATCTTTTCGGCTACCAGCGGAAACTTGACCGCATCGATGAAGCGCGGGTCAATGGGAATTTCGTCGACAATGAGGGGAACGTGGCGGATGTCCATGCGCAAAGGGTAGGGGTGATCCGAGACGGGGACGGGTTATGGGATGTGCGCTGACTGGTGGGTGGTTACAGACTTTGCTCTATCTGATCCGACGAAGCTACGGATACATCTATTCCCTGTTGATCTCATCCGAGCCAGTTTCGGAGGCCTTGCTGCCGGTGTACAATCAGCTACAGACGCTGCGCAAATGCCTGCTGGAGGTGCAGGAGTCCGGGGGAGTGTCTAATTCGCGCGAGCTTTACCCGTACAGCATGAAGGCGTGTATTTCCCGGCGTATCTGGTTCGGTTCAAGCTAACCGTTGTGACAGTTGAACTCGATTGACAACATGCGGGTGGATGGCAAGTTCTACGTGGGAACTGATATCCCCGAAGGACAGGGCAGTGTGAATGCCTTGTTGGCGGAATGCTATGATATTGTGTGGGAGTTGCGGGCAGCCGTGACGGATGAGGAGAAGTCTGCATGAGAAGGTGATGATGCTGCTGCTGTTGTTCTCAATTTTGTTGTTGTTGTTGTTGCTGTTTATGCTGTTGCTATCATTTTATGTGTAGTTATTAACTAATGGCGGGGCAGGCTCACTTGAACTACTGACTTATGTGCGAGAAGGAAAGGGTGGTGGACTTTTGGACCCGAGGTGTTTGGCGTACTGACGATGATTGTAATTGTGATTGTGATTTTTCTATTCCATGTTTAGTGACAAATGTGAGATGTGAGACTAGGTTACTAGTGAGTAATGCCTGATTACATCATTTTCCGCTCCACCCGCCCGGGTTGATGTCAGCCCCACTTCCACATGCCTGCTTGCTTATACTCATACAATGTCATTGAAAGTAAATAATCAACAACATCTCCTCCCACTTAATCTATCCACTTTCTTCTTTTTCTTCCTACTTCATACGCCTCGCTATACTAGCCCAGCCCCATTCACCCCCCCCCCCCCCGTCAACAACCACTAACAACCATGACAGAAACCCTACGCCCCGCCTTTGTCGACCGCCCGCGGCCCCTGCTCTCCTACGGGATTCCCTTCCCCGCCGCCGCCGCCCACCATGTCGACGACCTGTTCCACGCCTCCCGAGTCTACATCATCTGCTCCGGATCCCTGGCGCGCAACACCGACGCACTGGACCGACTGGTCGCCGCAATTGGCGAGAAGAAAGTGGTCGGGAAACGGATCGGCATGCAGAGCCACACGCTCTGGTCCGAGGTCCTGGAGGTTGCGAACGCCGCGCGAGAAGTCGAAGCCGATTGCTTGATTACTCTGGGGGCTGGCAGCCTGACCGATGCAGCCAAAGTGATTGCGTTGGTGAGTCGGTCGATCGTTCTCTAACCTATCACCCCACTATGAGCCCCCCGATCCCCGGAGGGAAATGCACACAATGTACATTACGAACTGGCTGTCGGGTCGTATCTAAATCTATACTATGACCCCGCAGCCGAGCCCATCCACCCACCCACCAGATACATATACATCCAGCACCCAACCACCACCACTGCCACCACAATTACCATTAAAAAAATGCATAAACAAACAACTAATACTCTTCCCCCGATAAGGCCCTAGCCAACAACGCAACGACAATGACGGACCTCGCCACCCTCCCCACGGGCCCCTCCCAATCCCCAGACCTCCACCCGCCCTCCATCCCGATCATCTCGATCCCCACCTCTCTCTCCGCCGGCGAATACAGCTCGTTCGCAGGCGCGACGCACGACACGACACGCCGGAAGCACACGTTCCGATACCCGATCCGGGGCCCGGGGCTGGTGATCCTGGACCCGGCGCTGACGACGACGACGCCGGCGCGGGTGTGGCTGTCGACGGGGGTGCGCGCCGTGGACCACGGGGTCGAGACCTACTGCGCCGTGCGGGGCACGACCACCGAGACGGACCAGCTGTCCCTGCACGCGCTGGGCCTGCTGGTCCCCGGCTTGATCCGGACCGCCCGCGACCCCGCGGACGCCGAGGCGCGGCTGGACTGTCAGCTTGGCTCGGTGGATGCCATGGCGGCCGTGACGGCCGAGCAGGGCGCGCTGCAGTTGGGGGCGAGTCATGGGATCGGGCATCAGGTTGGTCTCTCCTTACACCTAGACATAAACATAAACATAAACGTACACCCGGACCTCGGCGCTTGGGTTTCCTCCTCGTTCTTGTCAATCAGGACCTTGGTTCTGGATTGGTGGGGTTGGAAAGACCTTTGGAAAGGCAGAACTAAGGACATAAAGGCTAACACCAAGGGGCGATGTTTCCCCCGCCCCGAACGTCTATAGTTAGGTCCCCTCGGCGTCGGTCACGGCGAAACCTCCTGCATCCTGCTGCCTGCCGTCTGCAAGTACAATGCGGCGCACGGGGCGAATCGGGACCGGCAGGAGAAGCTGAAGCAGTTCCTCGTCAAACGGGCCGAGGTGGTGGAGGTCTTGCGCCGCCAGGGGAAGGAGGAGCTGGACCAGGTGGATCTGGGCGATGTGTTGGACGCGGTCATCCGCGAGCTGGGCATGCCCCGCTCCCTCCGCGAGGTTGGGGTCGGCCGGGACCAGCTGGACTGCCTGGCGGAGAATAGTCTGCACGATCGGTGGTGTCAGACGAATCCCGTGCCCCTGAAGGAGAAGAGCCAGGTGTTGGAGATTTTGGAGATGGTGGTGCAGTGAGAGGTCAGGAAGGAGGTATAGTTATGGCCAACACGGGAGTGTACCAGACTATATATATCGATAGACGGTTCCCGAAGCGTCAACACATCTTACACTTTGGGCCTTGCGGCGAGCTACGACAAAATCCTCATTCCAAACATCATCAGTGCTCCAATACACCCGAACACGACACGACATAATAGATCTCTAGCTCAATTATAACTAGTACGTAGCTCCTTCCTACCTACGCAAAGCATCAAGCACCTGTATCGCTGTACAAAGTAACAAAAAAGAACCCGGTATTTCCATAGCCCTAACATCAACTCATAATGATATCGAAGAAAAAATCAGTTGAAATAGCTGCGAATCGCCGCCTGGTTATCCGGGTTCACACCGGCCAGGATCTGATCCGCGTTCAAGCCCGTCGTGGCCACCAACTGCTTCGCCGAGTTGGCCACCCGACCAGCTGTCTGGCCCTGCAGAGTCTCCGCCTCCAACGCCTGCACAATGTATCCGAACACCTTGTCGGCGTTCGACAGCACAGCCGGGTTTTGTCTATTTCTGGTTAGCCTCTAATCACTGCACTGCTCGAACAGCGGACTTACTGGTCAATGAGCTGGGCAAGGAAGGAATAAGCGTAGGGGGCGGCCTCCTCATCGAAGGTAATCGGCAAAGTGGTCAACCACGTAGCCACAACCTCCTGCGCGTTTTGCACCTTGCTCGAGTTGTAGTGCAGAATCTTGGCGATACTTGCCGACGCATTCTCCGTGGCAAACACGTGCTCTTCCGTGCGCGCCTGGTTGATTTGCGTCACCTGCAGCAGGCTAGGGATGCTGGCTGCCACAAAGTCGCTCCAGGCGGCGCCACCCTTCTGCGCCGCAACACCCACACCGTAGGCAGCAGCCTGTCGGTTAGCCGCGTTGGCATCCTGCAGACCGGCCGCCAGCGGCTGCATGATGTGATCCTTGTACTTCCAAGACTCCTGGCCGCAGAACTCCAGGACATCGTCCATAATGCACAGAGCCCATTGACGCTGGGTCGGGTCTTGGCTGCTGATAAACGCATCGTAGAAAGGCATAAGCTGTTCCCAAGCAGGCAGGAATGTCGTGCCTTGGTTCTTGAAAATGGTGTGGAAGGCCTTGTTCATGTCACTAAGCAGGTTCTGGTCGTCCTCGATGGCGTACTCATAGTCCAGGTTATCGTCCTCACCGTCATCGGCCTCGGCGCGATCTTCCAAGCGGGCCTTGACACGGACCTGGTAATCCTCTAGCGTCGACTTGGACGACTCGATGAATGCCTGCATGTGCTGCTGGGTGAGGCAGTTCTGGCCCACAACTTCCACCGACTCGTAGAAGCACTGGTACATCTCAGCGAGCGTGTCCACGGTAGGCTCAGCGCTCAAAACCTCGATGATCTTCTCAGCAACCTTGTTCCAGATGCCAGCGAACCCACTAGACTGTTCGCCGTGGGCCTTCTTGTAGGAGTTGAGAAGCTGAGGAATGAGCTTAGCCGACGACACCCGCACAGGATCGTGGAAGAAGAATGCAAGTCCTGGAACGGCGATCTTCTCCATCGTGTCCAACACGTAGGGCTCGAAGGCACCCTCCAAGATCTGAGCGTAGATGGTGATCAGCTCAATAGCAGTGTTCTTGTCCTCCAGCGCGCTGGTCTTGATACCGATGATCTTGCCCTTGAGAGGCACCAGCTCCCAGCCCTCATCCTGATCGACTTGGTCAATCTGATCCTCGTCATCGAGCAACTGGATGTCAGCCTTAGCGGCCGCAACACTCAACAAAGGCGGCATCACGCCCGGAAGATAGGGAACGAAGTCCTGCCCCAACACCCGGCACATGCGGCCCCAGCAGTGGAGCAAGTACTGCGATTGCGGGTCATCTGCATCGACAATGTTGGCCTGGATGTTGCCCAGCAGCTGTACCAGGTTCAGAGCATCTTGACCCATCTTTTCCTTGCCAACAGCCAGAGCAATGAGGGTGGCACACTCCATGGCCTTGGCACGGAGCAGGCGATACTCCTTGGATTGCTCTTCCTTTAGAACGTTGAACAACAATGGCATCAGGGTATCGTAGTATTGATCGAAAGCGTTCTCGGCGGAGTCGGCGATGGTAGCGATGGTAGATAGAGCCTGCTCCTGCACGTAGCGCTTAGGGCTGCGCAGCAGCTGGAGAAGGTGACGCAGAAGTTCAGCCAAGTAGGGCTCAAGGACCTTCCTCTCCGCCTCTTCGCAGAAGTTCACCAGGGCTGCAGCGGCGTGAGCCTGAACGCGGGGCTCAGTGCTGTCGAGTACGGGAATGATGTTGGTAAGCACCACAGAATGGTACTTCTCTTGCATGGTGCCAGCAAAGTCTGTGCTCATTTGACCCAAGGCATTGCAGCCGGCATACCGCACGCGCGGGTGGGGGTCTTGAAGAGCGGGGACAACCAACTGAAGAACCTGGTCAAGTTCACCAACCATCAAGTCGCGGCAACCTTCCGAGATGGCCGAAATAGCCATGAGCGCGGCATGGCGATCGCGCCAAGCAGAAGAAGACATCATACGAGGAATCCACGCAAATGTAGCGGGCAAGATAACCTGGCCTCCGAGCTTGTTGGCCAACCGGTCCATGCACTGTTCACCGGCAACATGGTTGAGGTCGCTCTCTTCCAGATCAAGCTGATAAGGTCAGTGTTGGTCCAAACTCTTTGCGAAGCAGCGCTCAAATCAACTCACATCCTCAGAAGCGTTCCATTCTTCAGCATCATCGTCATCAATACCGATGTCGGTCATCAGACTCAGACATTGAGTGACCATCTGCTGTGCGAACTCGGGGTTTTTCTTGCACATTGAGGGAGCATAGTCGGCAAAAGTGGCCATCAGTTCCAAGGCATTTTGACGGACTTGATCACTGAGATCCTTATCGGCAATCACACTGATACTGAAAGTGACCAAGTTGTTGAACATGGTCTTGAACATCTTGGGGCAGATCTCAGCCAACTCGATGAGTGCCAAGAAGGCAGAAGAGAGTTCGTCGCTCTCAGACGACTCCTTGAGCGGGGGCAAGATGTTGAGCAAGTCGGGCATGAGCGGGAAGAACTTAGGTTGCGACTTCTTGGAGATCGAACGGAAGAACGAAGCGAAGGCCTCCATGGCTGCAATGCGCACCTATACCCCTGGTCAATACTCCATCGAGAAAGTTTCCAGCGGAAAACATACCGAAACAACGTCATCCTTGAAGCCCTTGCTGAAGACACCAACCACGGCATCCTCGTGAGACTTTTCGATGATCCCGGGAGTGGTCGAGAAGATGCGGAAAGCGGCCTCACGCAGACCAGCCTCGGGGGACTGACTAGCCTGGAAAAGGACCCCCAGCAACTCGGGCCATTGATCGCCTGCACACCGTTGTCAGCAAGTAAACAGGACCCTCTCCCATCAAACAATGTGCATACCGTTATCGGTGTACTGTCTGGCGATCTCAGCCACGGCATCTCCGATCTTCTTGCGAACGTCGGTGACGGACTCGCTCGTCAGGCAAGTCACCAGCTTTTGCCGGATGATTAATCTTTGTTCTCCGGTCAGGGTCGAGAAGAGCTCCTTGGCCTCGTTGGAAATGGGATCTTTGCGGGTCTTGGTCGCCATTCTTCTGAACAGAACAGCGGAGAAGGAGCGGGTCTAGAGAAGACGAACGATGAGCATTTGGGACCTATAGACCGCATGGCTGAATACACGATCTGGACGGATGGAAACACATCCAGCCCGCCCACCCGTTGTATTCTTTGTTCCGGATAGCGCAACACCTACCAAGACATCCTCCGCACCCTGAATCTGCTCCGCTAAGCCCATCAGCAGAACATCAGGGCGGTTCTGAATCCAATCATTGTTCAACTGTTCTTCCGCCTGGGTACGGACCGCATTGTCGGGGGTAGAGAGGGCGCGCAACAGCTGCGAGAGAGCCGAGTGGACCTCGGGAGGGAGCAATGACATTTTAACGGACTGGATTCAATCAATCTAGACAGTTAACCCGCCAAAACTGCTTAGATTGAGGTATAGAAGAACGCGGGTTCAGCGCTTGAACCCGGGGGGTTGTGTGGTGTCGGGTTGGGGGTGGGTTAAGGTGGGAAGGAAGGAGGTTGTTTAGGCTCTCTGGGAAATATTGTTTTTGGTGGGGGGGCGGCAGCGAAAAAAAAGTTCGTGACAGGTTGATTGGAGGGAAGGCGGTCGGAAGCCTTCAAGCAAAGATCGTGGACTGAATATTGATTCTGGAATAATTAAAAAAGAAAAGCGCAACTCAGCATTGCAGCCGATCAGAAAACGGCAGGTGGACACCAAGCAACGGAGGAAGAGAAAAGAGGAAGAAGAGGGGAAAGTTGAAAGGGGAAGAAAGCCTTAGAGAGAGAGACAAGAAAGAGGTTTAGTTGGGTAAAGTCACTAAAGTGAAGAAAGAGAGAGGGAGGGGGGGAGGGGGAAGTGTACAATTGGTATTGGTCCCGTATCCAGTGGGATAATTCATCCACTAATGCAGTGGTAAAAATCGAAAACAGCAAACAATACAGAGTAGTACTACAATACGGTGGACTGCCAACGGGCTAGTCCTAGTCCGGACTAAGCCTAGATTCTCCAGGCACTGATCTGCCCATTCAGGCATCGGTTCAGGCATCCCAGGCAACCAGCTCAGCATTCAATCGGCAGATCATCAGCACAATTATGCGCAGATGAGTACTATTTACTACCTCCATTGGTTGATATTACAATGTCCACTCAGCAATTCAAGCCGCTTCTCGTCTTTGTTCTTGTTCTTTTCACCTCGCTTCTGAAATCTACCTCAGCCCAAAGAAACTTCACCATGCGGATGTGAATCAGGGAATCTAACACTACGTGCGCACTTTGACCAGGGTACCATCGCGCCAAACAATACCCTCAATTTGCGAGATGTCAAATCGGGAAGAGAAAGAAGAAGGGAGAGAAAACCCCAGAAAGATCGCCAATAGAGTTACACAGATACGAGATGGGCTATGACAAACATTAGACAAACAGGAAAGTAAAGAGACATAATTACATATAGCTTTCTATCTTCGTACGCAACCACGACCTTGGATTTCACCGAGAAGTAGCCCGGCCTAGGATGAATACACCCGCAATCACCGCGGCCAAGGTCACAATCGCTCCAGGCAACAGTAGCTCGTTGGGAACCCCGGCAATGAACTGCTCCTCGGCGTGGTGTGCAGGGAAGGACTGAGCCCGGGGGGGCTTGGCCACTAGCACCTCCTCCTCGGTTCGTTCCTCAGAGATCACACTTTTCTCCTCGACAGGACGGGTCGGAGCTGGTTGAGGATCCAGCGTAGCCGGAATTGGAGGCTGGCTAGGATCGTGCACGAACAGATCGACCTTGTCTCTATGCGACAGACGCGCGAGACTCACAGCATCAGACAGATCCTGATCCGTGGTGATTGAAACGGTGTCGCCTTCGTTGTCCATATAACTGAGAGCATAGCCCGTGTTGCTGAGCTTGCCGTCTTCGCTGATTGGAGCACCGCCGACGGCCTCTACCTCGGGACCCAATTTGGCCGATACTTGAGCGACCAGCTCGGCGACACCGGCAGCAGGAAGAACATTAACGCGGTGCACTCGTCCACTGGGAGCCTTGAATTTGAACGGAAACGAGATGTGTTCCGCATGGTGCGGCTCCGCGTATTCCGAATGCTCATCCCCACCGTGGTGGGAGGCAGACTCGTTGGGGAGAACGCTGTCCCGAGTGTCATAACTAGCCTTGGGTGACTCGGGGCTGATCACTGACCGCTGAGCGGGCTGCTGGCTCCCTGAGACCATTGAGTCTGACTCGTGGTCCATTGAGAGCCAGAACTTGTTCCATGCGGGGCCCTCGTCGTCCTGTGACGACATGGTATTGATCTGCTGGGATATTAGATTCAGGAGCATTGAAAGCTTGGATTCAAACTGACCTGTTCCAGAGTCGCATATGTCAACTTGAGCACATCCACCATACCCACAATCTCGCCTGCATCGTTCATAACAGGCAGGTTCAGGTAGTGTCCGTCTAAATATCTCTGCTATTAGCCCTGTTCTCTAACATGATCTCAAGCTGGTGTACATACCATGCATTTTCCGAAGCGCAGCTTGGATACTCATGTCGCTGGGGGCAAAATCCGGGTGAGGGGTCATGACGCGAACAACACTGCAAGTGGCGGGGTCAAGTCCCGGAGCAATGACACGCAGTACGATGTCCTTGCTGGTGAAGATGCCGGTAATAGAGCCCTGGTCCTGTACGAGAAGGGCGGTGGTATGGTGCTCTTTCATCAAAGCAGCCGCTTCCTTGACAGTTGTGCGGACAGAGACGGTGGTCGGGGGCATGCCATCTAGGACAGACTCCAGCGTCGGGCCGGACATCTTATGCCGCAAAGCTTCGACGTACTGAATGATTTGCTGGGGCTGGCTGGAGCCGAGTTCGGTCTGGACACCTTCCAAGGCATCGTAGAGTTTGCGGGAAGAGCTGTAGGCACGCTCCAGTTTCTCCATCGCATCGTAGAAGCATTTCGTAATATCAAGCACACCGGAGATGTCCTGATTCTCATCCATGACGGGCAAATGGCGGAATCCCTTGCGCACCATCAGATCGAGAGCATCGGTGGCGCTTGTGTCGGTCCTGGCGCAAAGAGGGTTCTTGGTCATGATCTCAGCCACCGTGACTTCACGCGCCTTGTGGCCTGCTCCCACCACCCGGAAAGCGAGATCCTTCGCGGTGAAGATACCAGAGATACGGTCATCATCGTCGGTAACCAGTACGCAGTCTTCTCTCTTAGCGGCCATCAACTGGGCGGCTTCGGCAATGGTAGTATTAGGCTTAATCTGCAGGGCTTGGCTGGGTTTCAAAGCAAGAACGGTGCCGGGAGGAGCTTTGCGAGAACGGTTTGCTCTGGTCGTGTGTTGGCGCTTCTTGTTGAGGTCGGCCTCCAATTTTCGCCGAATCGCCTGGATTGAAGGAGTAGTTAGAATTGAGTCCATGCTGGGATGACCCCCTTTAAGCAAATTTTCCTTATGTTTTCATGTTCTCGCAACTCCATGGAGATGGCTTCAGACTTCGACCCATGTTACGACTGATCACCGGTGCAGCGAAGTAGAGAGAGAGAGAAAAAAAAACCCTCAAGAAGAGAATCAAGTGGAGAATCAAGCATACCTCATCGCGCTTGGACTGATTTTGACGCTGTCGACTGCTGGCAGCACTCATGGTGTTGCTTCCAATATCGCTGGACGCGGTCTGCGGGGTGTGTACAGTGGAGGAAGTGTCCGGGCGAGGACGAGGAATGTGACTGTCTTGAAAGTCGGGCAGCCTGCCTCTGCCGACCGTTTTGTGGTTGATGGTTCCTTTAAAAGTGGGTGTGGATGACATGTCCCCGGTCGGTGACTGGCGGAGCTGACTTAAAGTCGGTCTGTGTTTGGACGAACCGGTTCAAAAAGAGAAGCGGAGACTAACAGCCTGATTGTAGACAACCGGGACTTTAAGGAGATAGAGAGAGGGAGACTAGTCTTCTCGGAACGGGAGGAGAGAGAGATGCAACCACGCAAAGACAAGAAGGAACAGAGAGTGAAAACGAGGAAGAACTTTGAGGATGAAGTTGATTCACAAGAAAGATACGGTACAAACCAGGGGAGGGGAGGGAGGGAGGTAGGGAGAGTGGGGGGGGAGAAAGAATAGGAATTGGGGACGAAGAAGGAGGTTTCCCAACTTAGTTCTAGTTCGGCCAAACTATTTACTTGTTATTGACAGTTTCAACTCTCAGGGTGGGAAGTGGACGACGGAGACTGCATCTTTCTCCCCCCTCCCAATGGGACCACTTCAATACATACAGAACCACCCACCCTCCGCCACGCATGCCATCCACCAAGCCATCAAGATCCGCAGGAGTAAACAAAATACCGTATTAGTGTACCGTAATGATGGATCGGCCATTGCCACTAAACCATTCAAGGGGAAAATTGAATGTGAGTCGGGACTCGATTTCATCAGGCCGAAAGCACGTGAACGGATCACCCAGCCCAACCCAGCTCGCTCCGTCAAAGGCGGTCAGGCCACTTTCTAATCAGGTCACATGAGAGGAAATGCTACTGCCTGAGGCATGAAAATACTACCCCCACATCAGCCACACTTCCACACCTCAGGCACTCAACAGGTCCCAAGGCATCAAGGCACAAATCCTGGGAAGCCTCAATCCCGTGACCCGCCTCGCTTAAGGGCATAGGGCTCCCACACAAACCCGACACAACCTCATCCCGAGTGAGCGAGAGACTCCGGTGCCTTTACGACGACAACCAACCCCGACAACCAAGTACGCGCTCAACCCCTCTCCCTTCCCCCGATTTTTCCTGACTTCCAGTCTCTGACCCGCCGCCACAGAAAAATCCGTCAAGATGGTCAAGAAGAGGGCGAACAAGTAAGAACAACCGATAAACCACCCTGATTTTGCTTGTTCCCACACAACTATATTCAAAATCCACATATCCAATCTCCGAAATCATGCTCTGGACTGTCAAATCGCACGCATCCGCACATACATACGCCGGGACCTGAACAGCAATTCGAACGATACATGAAGAGATCACATCCCGAATCGAATCAATTCGAAAAGAGGCCCGGCGGATATGTCTTATCGGTAGTGATTTGTTCGACAGACATGAAGATGGAGTGGATTTCCCAAGACACTTTGGGGAAAAAATAATGCATCACAAGTCTGTTCAACGGGTTAGAAACTAACGCTTCTCTCCTATAGCGGTCGCAACAAGAACGGCCGCGGCCACGTCAAGCCCGTGCGCTGCTCCAACTGCGCGCGCTGCACCCCCAAGGACAAGGCCATCAAGAGATTCACCATCCGCAACATGGTTGAGTCCGCTGCCATCCGTACGTTCCACCGATCTAATCACCGCAAAATCCCATCTTCGTTGTACCGCGCGCCGCCTATTGTTCGTTCCACAGAAGAGTTGGACCTGATCGACTTCATTGAGTATCGGAGAGACGAGTTGGTGGACTTTTCGACCGCCGCAGGAACTGAGCAATAGGCCGCCGGACAAACATGAAACGACATGGGCCCCGCGACTGACATCTCTTTTCTGCAGGTGATATCTCCGACGCCTCCGTCTTCACTGACTACGCCGTCCCCAAGATGTACCTCAAGCTGCAGTACTGTGTCTCCTGCGCTATCCACGGCAAGATCGTCCGGTACGAATAGGACCCTTCCAAGCATGGCTGTCGCTCGATGCTGACCTTATCTTGCAGTGTCCGCTCCCGGGAAGGTCGTCGCAACCGTGCCCCTCCTCCTCGCATCAGGTACAACAAGGACGGCAAGAAGCTGAGCCCCCCTCAGGCTGCTAAGGCCAACTAAGGGAAAGGAAATGGAATGAATCATTAATCACTTTTTTCCCTCGAAAGAGAACAAAAATGGAATTAGTTTGAAAAAGGGCCAATTCCTGCTCGGCGTAACGCTCTTCTCTTGATCATGTGTGCTTGATGAAACCATCTTTTTCTTTACTTTTCAATGAACGGGATTCAGTTACGGGGTTTGAAAAAAACGGATCATCAAAAGTTTTAAGGGACTCTCAGGATATATTGTAGATACATCAGATATTGACCCGCAGACAAAGGAGCCACGCAGTCGCATCTCTTCCTCTTTGGAAGACATCGATATTGAATGTTTCCATTCGGGTAAATGCTTTAGCTACTGCCTTTGGCCCTGTATTGCATGTGTTGATCAGAATATGCTAGACTTGCCATGTTCTCTCAATATAAGCAGTCTACCCGGACTCAAGGGTACAAATAACCCTTCTCGAAATAGTTCCCATACATATCAACAATGCCGCTGCGTCCCTTGGGGGTCGGATTTCGTATTATCTTCACTTCTCCTTTCCAGTGGCCTTCCACAAACTGTTGCATGGATTGCATAGAGGATGATGCCCCTGCTAACGAAGAGAAGCTCGGGGAAGGAGGAGTTTGAAAAGAGGAGATTGTAGTGGAAGGAGAGAGATGAGAGGAGCCTATGGTCCCCACTGTATCCCGTCGCTTTCGATCGCGCCTTACCCCTTCTTCATACTCTATCTTTTTAGCGCGTCGGAAGGCAGCCAGCTCGGCGACAAGATCTACTATCGGGACTTCAACTTGAGATTCTGCGATGGCAGAGCTTCTCATGCCCGCTGTAGTAGTCGACGGACCTTCCGGGTGACCATCTCTTGCGGTAAATGCGGAGCCTACCGAAATAGTCCTCGATCTAGCTTGCGGTGTGAATTGCTGACCTGAACTGATTGATTTTGGAGATGAAGTGGCGTTTGATTCCAGGTGTCCAGAGAGCCTGGGGTCTTCATCTTCTGGTATCAACGAGACCTTTTCATTCAAAACGGCCATGGGAAAGTATTTTCCTGAATAGCCATCTGGAACTCCACACTCTTCCTCGCCGAAGAAGCTGAAGTCATCAACGGCTGCTGACCAAAGGTTTTCGGAGTCCTGGTCTCCAGTACTTGATTTCAAGGTACCAGCCTGGTAGCTGGTAGGTCTCCATCGAGTCAACCTAGCGCGACCCTGAGCTGGGGATGTTGGCGTAATTTCAAGTACAATCCGGCGCAAGGCAAATAAGGATCGAGCACTCTCTTGTTCGGCTTGCAGTCGAGCTTGACCTGGTGGAAGCGAGTAATCTGATCCTGCCTGAAGCGTAGCTAGTAATGATTCGTTCGAGCAGGCTGTTATAAAACGGATCAATGACGCAAGAATCGGCGACTTTGCGGGTACATGAGATGGAACGTCAGTCAATACAAGCTGTTCTAGATGAGACATGTGGGAAGGATGCAGATGTGGATAATAGTGACTTCCTCTGCTATTCCGGCGAGGAAGGCCCTTAGGACGCCTAGAAAGCAGTTCCTGGACTTTCTGAGCGCGGGGATCATCTATCGCCACTGGAGAGGAACACAGTGTTTGGCTGCCTAATGTGTCGATACTACTATCCAGGATGCTGGAGATACTGGAGGTCGACAATTCGTGAGGCAGTCGGGGCGATGGAGTGGTGAAGCCAGAATGTCTCACGCCCTCTCTATTGACATCTGGAACGTCAACTGCTTCAGGTGCAAAGACTGAACCACGTCGCCATTGAGATAATGGCTCGTCTTCATACAAAGTAGGACTGGTGTTGCAGTCAGCAATGCGTGACGGCGGGTTTGATGGCCGAGGTAATGGAGTGCCGTCGAGCTCATAAATGGGCGTGGAATCCGTTGGTAGCTCATGAATCTCGTTGGTGGACTCTAGCTCTGGTATACGCGGTTCACCGTGATTACTTCCTGCCGGGAGTTCGGGCAAAAGTGCGTCGGGTGATGTGGCATCCTTTGCGGGTACTTCAGCGGAGCAGAGCGCATGGTGGGCTCTAAGATATGTAAGGTTTTTCTTAGCAGCAGAGCCCAAGATAGGGACTAGTTTCTCAGCCCCTGGAAGATCCTGACGGTCCTCATTTGCAGAAGCTAGCGAACGCTGTCGTCTATTGATGGATTCAGCAGTATTGACCGTCCCGACGTCAAGAGCGTGCAGACAAGACGAAGCGAGGAGGCTTGCTGCTCCTTCTACTGAAATGAGGTTGTCCGAGATATAAAGATGGGTTATACCAACTTCTGATAAGTCTTCAACCCAGGAACTTCCTGTTAGTGGCTGGGTCAATGCTGCCATATATTTCTCATCCAGCATAGGGCTACTTAGAAACCTTTGCATCGACGAGAGGGGTATTGACTGAGATCCGCCAATCGGACTGCCCCATGCTCCAGACCTTCTCGGGCTAAGTTCTGCGGTGACATTGCTTGTGGGTCGAAAGCAGGCTTGCAGCAGAGACCTCACAGCCATATCAGTAAGAAGATTGTTGCGCAAGTCAAGAAACCGAACACGATAGCCAATGGCGTTAGCAAGAAACTCCGCATCGTTATCTTTCAGCCCGATGCCTCGTAGCTTGAGTACTTGAAGGCATTCTAGTTGTGATAAAGCCGACAGAACCAAGTGATCTCTAGCAGGGGTAGTATAGGATAAATCGAGGTAGGTCAATTCAGGGAAGTACATCAGCGTCTCTGCAATGCCCTGTGAGGTTGTGTTGTATTCACTGTCCGCCAGTAGTAAGCGAATGTTGTACGTGCGGGAAGTTGTTGCTTCATCTTCAACACCCCTACTAGCGCCCTTCAGAGCCATCATGGCATTATGATCGAAAAAAGGCAACTTGGATACTATGAGAGACTGGAGGTTTGGCAGAGAGTCTAGAATCTCCCTCAGCCACTCTGGACGTGGACCACCATAGATTTCTGACAAGGCCGGGGGTAGATGCAGCGTATGAGTGAGCATCCGCACCTCGAGACGGGCATACTTGAGTGTCCGCCTGAACCTTGTCAAAGCGACTGCATGGCATATCTTTCGTCAGCGCTAAGATTCCAACACCCTCCCCAAAGACCGGGGTATCATACCGTAGACGGCATCATTTTCAGTCCCAAAGTGTGAAGCAGGGTCACCCCATAGAAACGGCATGAACAGCCCATGCCATCGCCGACAAACCAAAGCAGCAGCGCAAAGGTCGCTTGATGGGATGTACTGCGATATAATGGACCATGCATCGCGGGCTGTAGCAGACTGATAGGATGGTGGCACTGTGTCCATGGTTGCTACATGTGGGTTGGTTGGGGGCCTTGGTTCTCTTAGTGATTTCTCGGGCTAGTCTGGAACCACTATATCTTCTTTTTTTCTCAGACGGAGTAGGGACGAGATCAGGAGGCAGCGTTCTTTGAAATACGAGGAAGTTCCAGCAAGCTTAACAGATTGGGACGATCATTTGGTTGTCATAAAGTCGGGGGCCAAGAAACGCTCGGCCCCAAATCTGCAGTCAGCGCGCCGGGCACTGCCACGGGGTGCGATGGGGCGTAGGAAGACACCAAGGATCCATAAGGCAATAAGCTTGTGGATTCTGATTTGCTGTCCGTAAGCACGAACGACATTTGAGGTCGCGAAGACCGCCTCGTGGTCAATGATCGAGGCAGACAGCTGTCAGGAAAGCAGAGAAGGAAAGAAGGTCTCTATGGTTCTGGGGATCATTAAGCCCATGGAATGAACTGAGTCCTTACTGAATCTGGCAAGCTGACGGGCAGGTACCCGTCTGACGTCATCCCCCGCTTCGTCTGCAAAACACTCCAAATCATCACAAAAAGCCGCCAGAGAACCTTTACCATGCAGTCCTTATAGCATTTTCTTCTTCGTTTTTCGTTCCTGCTGAGCGCATTCTTTCTACCTCGAGTCCCTGGCTGAGGATGGGATCCTGGCAACAAAATACTCGGATGATGCACTATATCGGGGAATTCGTTGATCTCGACCCCGACAAATCCGATATGGTCGCTGACTTTATTTCTCTGATTGAAGCACTTCGAGAAGGGCTCGCACATATCAATGATGGTTTTCGCATACCGGACTCTCAGATCAATTTGTTATTTCTCACCAAGCTCAAAGAGTGTACTGGTTGGAGGGACTGGGCTACGACAATGCTGCGAGATAGCCGCATAAATGCCTCCAACCCAGAGGACCGGATGTCATTCCAAGAGCTGGCGAGTCTGGCCATGAAGCAGGAAAGTCTGCGACAATTGCCAGGGAAGGGAAGGAAAGAAAACGCAATCTCAGAGCGAGGCTTTGCGTCTCCGCGGAAGACGTCAATGGATCCTGATACTCTGACTCAAGATGACATAAACGCCTTTGTCGTCCAGCGAATGACCCATGACGAGCAGATACACAGTCGCAGCAAAAGTGTACGAGGCCACAACAAAAGGCCGAGCCAAGAAGAAATCAACGACTATGTGATTGAACAGATGCATCGCGAGCAAGCGGAAAAATCTCACAGCGGCCAGCAAGCGCGAGCGCAAGCACCACCGCATCAGCCCCATCGCGGGCCAAAGCAGTGTTCATTCTGTGGCGATAGGCATCATCAGATCACAAATTGTTGGCGGCGATGGAGGGTTGCGGTTGAGGCGCCGCAAGGCCAATTTGTGCCGAGGCGTGCTGAATACAAGTTTCAAATACCAGGCCAACCACCTATGTATCGCTCCGGTTTCACGCTCTTCTAAAGCATGGCTATGGCAACAATAATTATTCACGGTGCTTGGATTCAGGTGCAAAAATTACCCGACTAACGATTGAGTTTCCAGTATAAGCATGGCGTCTAGGAGTTCCTCTGATGGCTGATTTGACACTTCACATTTCATTCTAATGTGTCTGGAGCATTATAGCAATGATCAATTGCACGATTTATTCTCGTGATGAATAGACAGCTTTCTGTAAACAGATAGTTATAGTAGCCCAGTAGGCTTGTGGTAAGCAAGCATTGGGATTTCCAGCTTCTGCGATTCGTACTCCTGAAACACAGCGTCCATATTGTGGGAGGAAGAGTCATTCTGTATGTGCATGCTCCGTAGCCTTGACTGGAGGATTACACAAGCGTTTGCCCATGCACAAACAGTGCCAGCGAGGCCTTCTGCGAGGGAATATGGGCGATCGGGCATGCGGTACAAGGACGAGTCTCGTTTCGAATCATTGTAAGGGGGCGTTTTTTGCGCCTCTAATAGTAATGCGAGTGCTCTTGCAAGAAAGTGGTCGCCTGTTAGCTCGCTTGCATTGGATGCTGCATCAACATTTCCCGTTCGTGCGACGTAGTTACGCCTGGTTGTCTCCATGAAATCCTCATCATACTGAAAGCTGTCATGAAGGAGAAGCAACGACCATGCATTTCCTGCAATCCCATGGCATAAGCCGCCACCCTTGTACAAGATTCCTTCCTCCCAGACCCGATCACACGCCACAGAAATAGCCTTATCCCACTCCGGCTGCCAGGAAGTGGAAACCAAGGAACGATTTCTCCTGGCGCAAGCCATGAGATTCAAGAAGCCGGGGCTGCCGTGACATATTTGAACAAGAGGGCTAGAGCGACGCGAGGATCCATGAAAAGGAAGACTGGTAGGCAGGTGGCCACCATTGGCAATGCATATTTTGCAAAGACCTGTAATTGTCCCAGCTATTAGTGGCCAATAGTTGCGTTCTGCACCGTTGCTGGATTCCTCTGGCTTGCAGGCAAGGAGACTAGAAAGTATACCAGCTTATCGGAGAGAACTGTCAGTTATCGAAACCTTATGATTATTGCAGTGTATATATACTTGCCTATGCCATGTACTCTGGTCATATTGTCAGTTTAGTGCAAAAATATGAGTTGAGAAAAGACTAACGCCCCAAGACTGTACCGGTCTTCCTTCCAATGCCACATCAATGGCAATGCATATTGCTCTCCATGCTTGGAGATGAAGTCTTCTCTACCGTCGATTCCACTCGCAATGATACGGTCGACTAGCCGAGGTATCTCTTTGAAAACCAGTGTTAAGGCCTGCGCTGTCTCATCCTCATAAGTACGCAGTCGAAGGTTGAGCAACGCCCACAGCAAGCCGGCTCGGCCAAATAGAACTTCATCTGATCCCATGAGCGAACCACCATGTGATACCATGTGGCCATTAGTCAGAGCGATCCGCATCGCCTTCTGGATGCATGCCGTATCGTCACCAGGAACTCTTGTCTTCAAGTCCCTTGAGGCAAGGATGCGCAGTATCGGACCAGCCAATGCGCTGGAAGAGCCGAACGGAGACACTCTCTCATGCAGGATTGGCATATCCGGGCCTTCTGGCAATATCCGCTCAATGGCAAGCTGATGAAAGTCCTGAGAGCCAACCCCAAGTGATTTGACTTGGTGGTCTAGGCGCAAGAAGGCCAGAACGATGCCTAAGCTATCATCAGCGGAATACGAACAAAGGGTGATTTGATCAAGGAACGGCGGCCGTTGGTATATGCGGCGACGATATACCTGGAAAACCAGCATAGAAACCAGTATTATGGGATTTTCCCCAATCTTTGAGCGGGGGACAGTTTTACTGTAGAAGAATAGCCCCATGTTTAATAGCCTCTTGGAGCTGCTTCAGTGTATCTTCCAAGGAGCCTTTGCTGATCACGACAGGACTCAGCGTATTGGGGTAGAACTGAGGGCCATTTCCAGTCGACATTGAAGCTATCAGATAGATGACAGATGTAACCTAGAGTCTGTAACAACACAATCGGAGGATTTACAGTAGAGAAAAATGTTCGCAGCTGGAGGAGCTCTTTGTTCATGGAGCAGAAGTGGTTCATGTAGAAGCATAGAAGCAGCCGAAGTTTGATGTGGAAAACATACGGCTGCGTGACATCACTTCTCGACTGCTCAACGCAACCTTCAATACATGAATTTTTGACCCTGGAGTAACCCCATAAGTTGATAAACCCCAAAGACTTGATAACTTTTGAAGGTCGACAGAAGTTGTTCGCTAATGCGTACATGGACCGTATGCTTTCCGAGCCTTTGCTGGTGCTCATTTACAACTGAGCCTTGCAGATGCCCCCCTTTCCACGGCTACAGTGGAAAGGGCTACAGTGGAAAGAAAGCCAATGCAACACCAAATCATTTTTTGGCCTAATATTCGATGATTCGGCGTTGCAGCAGCCGTTGGGACTTTATCTTCGACCCGAACTGAGCCAGTCTTATTGCCCGCGACCTCTTAAGTACTGGCGCAAATCTGAACTCATGGCCATCTTCATGCACAATATCATGGAGGAAGTTTCTTTTCGACAAGAGATTTTGGGCTATCGAAGAGGTCTGTGTGCGCGATCATGAAGTATTTCTGCCTATAGATTTAGAATCATCGATGATGTTCTCGCATGCAGCAAATGGAATGTCAGCCCGACAGTACAGAAGGACTTTCTGCCTCCACAGCATCAGCCACATGATGACAATTACTCGAGCTTGAATGCTTTCTTGACATATAGCCATGAAACATGGGCTCTGAGAGTTCCGAGCCAAGCTGCATGAGTTATCAGTGTCTAGAACCAATGTTTGTAGGAAGGTTGTGAACAGAGCTGCTCGTGAGGGTAGTAATAATGGCTCGTCCTGATCTCTTATGATGCTGTACAGTTTCCCGCGACTGACAGTAAACCACTAATTAAGATCATACTCAGCCCAGGTGAACCGAGTAAAGAGAACAATATGAGACGAGATGCGGTCGTGTTTATGCTAGTAGTACTCATAGTAGTTGAATACCTAGTAGGTACCTAAGTGACTTACTCCCCGGCGGTCGAAAAGGAGGGCTGCGGGGCGCGGCATGATTGGTCACCGCCTTCGACGCTGGGAGCTCGGGGAAATTTTGGTCAGAGAGGCAGGCATTATTGAGACCCCTCCGAGAAAGCTGCGATCATTATTCAGGGCCACTCTCCCATCAACTCCCCACGCTTTCGCTCTCGGCTCTTCACCTTTCCCTCGCTTTGCCCTCTCTTTCCGCCCATTCATTTCCACCAAAATGGCCTTCGCTGGCCAGACTCCCACGATCATCGTGCTCAAGGAGGGTCCGTCACCTCGCCCGCATCCAAATGCTGCTTCTGTGTGTACCGCGGATCGTTGCTAACTGACCTTGTGATTTTGCGTCCAACAGGCACGGACACCTCGCAGGGAAAGGGTCAAATCATCTCCAACATCAATGCCTGTGTTGCAGTTCAGTCTACGATCAAGAGCACCCTCGGCCCTTATGGAGGAGACTTGTTGCTGGTGGACGGCAACGGCAAGCAGACCATTACGAACGATGGAGCCACCGTCATGAAGGTGCGTCGGTCCCGATTGTCATATGTCTTCACTTGACTCCTTTTTTCTTGTTCTCCTTGGACAGATAATACATTCCTTACCCCGCTGTCGGATGCTGATGACATTTACCCTCCATCTAGCTCCTCGATATCGTGCACCCCGCCGCCCGCATTCTCACCGACATTGCCCGGTCTCAAGATGCCGAAGTGGGAGATGGAACAACATCGGTTGTCGTCTTGGCCGGTGAGATCTTGAAGGAAGTTCGGGAACTCGTCGAGCAGGGAGTCAGTTCACAGACTATTGTCAAGGGTCTGCGGAGAGCCAGCTCCATGGCTGTGAACAAGATCAAAGAGATTGCTATCGACATGATCGAGGCTGCCGGAAGCGAGGAGAAGAAGATCGAGACGCTACGACGCCTGGCCGCAACGGCGATGAACAGCAAGCTTATTAAGCGCAACTCAGACTTCTTCACTAAGAGTATGTTGGCCTTCCGGTTATTCAAGGGTCCCGGCCTGGAAACTAAAATTTATTCTAGTGGTGGTGGATGCCGTCTTGTCGCTCGACCAGGATGACCTCAACGAGAAGCTGATCGGTATCAAGAGAGTTACTGGTGGTGGTCTGCAGGATTCACTCTTCGTCAACGGTGTTGCCTTCAAGAAGACCTTCTCCTATGCCGGTTTCGAGCAACAGCCGAAGTACTTCAAAGACCCCAAGATTGTGTGTCTGAACGTTGAGTTGGAGTTGAAGAGCGAGAAGGACAACGCCGAAGTGCGCGTGGAGCATGTGTCGGAGTACCAGGCTATTGTCGATGCCGAGTGGCAGATCATTTACAACAAGCTGGAGGCCATCTACAAGACCGGCGCCAAGGTTGTTCTCAGCAAGCTGCCTATTGGTGATTTGGCTACGCAGTATGTCTTTCTTTCACCATCCTTGCCGTTGGCCTGCAAGTCACTAATGTTCGATTCACTGCGCACAGGTACTTTGCGGATCGCGATATTTTCTGTGCTGGTCGTGTGGCTGCTGATGATATGGACCGGGTCTGCCAGGCGACCGGTGCGGCAACGCAATCGACTTGCAGTGACATCCAAGATCGTCACTTGGGTACATGCGGTGTCTTTGAGGAACGTCAAATTGGTGGTGAGCGCTACAATCTTTTCTCGGAATGTCCTGCCGCCAAGACCTGCACACTCGTGCTACGCGGTGGAGCGGAGCAATTTATTGCGGAGGTTGAGCGCAGTCTGCACGATGCCATTATGATCGTCAAGCGTGCTCTCCGCCACACCACCATTGTTGCGGGTGGCGGTGCCACCGAGATGGAACTGTCGAGCTTCATGCACGGCTTCGCGGACCGCAACGTGCCCCACAAGCAGCAGGCGGTGGTCAAGGCCTTTGCCAAGGCCTTGGAGGTGATTCCCCGTCAGCTGTGCGACAACGCTGGATTCGACGCGACGGACATCCTGAACCGCCTGCGGGTGGAACACCGCAAGGGCAACGTCTGGGCAGGTGTAGACTTTGACAACGAAGGTGTTCGGGACAACATGGTTGCCTTTGTGTGGGAGCCCAGTCTGGTTAAGGTCAATGCCATCCAGGCGGCTGTTGAGGCAGCCTGCCTGATTCTGAGCGTGGATGAAACTATCAGTAAGAGACGCAGCATCCCGACCCGATTCTAGTTTAGAGCTGACGTGACAACCTTTCTTTTCTACAGAGAACGAAGAGTCAGCCCAAGCTCAGGCCCCGGCGCGTGGACTCCCGCCGGGTGCTGCCCAGCGCGCTCTGGGTGGCCGCGGACGTGGCATGCCTCGCCGCGGACGGTAAACGATAGGCGGACGAAGAATAGATTTGGACCTGTATGCGATGGAATGGTTGAATATAAAAGCAATCAATAATCTGAATAGCGCTTGAGTGCTTTCCGTTGGTTGTGGATAATATCATATTTTCTTTATCTTCTTATTTTTGCCCTCCATATTGGATCCTTTCAATCCTTTTGATATAGGGGCTGTTCGTAGACTAAATTATCCCGATCGGGAAAGGCCCACTATCTGTCACTCACTTCCTGGGCCCTTACGGCATCACGTGCTGCTGTCCTGAAATTCCACGAGGCCATGAACCTTGAATTCTTTCGCGATAGCCTTGAATCGATAGGTTTATTTATACCCCCGGCAGTTCTTCGGCGGCACCATGATGGCTGATAGCCAGAGGATGGGCAGCAATGAGGACGGGCCGAAAACGATGTGTGATAGGAGGGGTGCATTTGGAATTCTGACGTTGGCACCTGGAAGGAAGATTGTATTATTTGCATCGGCGCAATGCAGCTGGGGATCGGAGTGACCGATATGCAGGAGAGAGACCTAAACCTATCCAAATGTTCATCCAAGTTTATGGTTTTCGTCCCCCAATAGACTAGTATTTTTGTTCGTCTATTTATTTCTCTTCTCTCTTACTCTTATTTTATTGAAGAAGAAGTAAATCCAACCGAGGAAGCACCAATTGGCGCGTCGGGCTCCACTGCCGCCTTTCCCCAGTGACGGACTGCGCCTTTCTCACTTCCTCACCATCTGACCTTCTCTTCTCCTCTTCTCCTCTTTCACTTCTTTTTTTTTCTCCCCTTCTTCTCTCTTCGCTTTACCCTCTCGTCTTATTTCCTGACTCGTGATCTGCTTGGGCCCTGCATATCAGTCTTTCTTATTCTGCTCCTGTGACTCGTCCATAAATCCTCGCCTTTCCTCTGCAATTCGGCCATGTCCTACTATCCTCCATATTCGGGCCCGCCCGGGTATCCCCCGCAGCAGCAACAGCAGCAGCAGTATAATTACCCCCCTCAGAGCTACGGCAGCCCGCCACCACAGTATCAGCAGTGAGTTTCAGTCGCCTTCTTTTTCTTGCTTGGGCAAATAATCAAACAGACGCCTCGTGCTTGATGCTAATCAATGCCCCAGACAAATGAATCCTCACCATCATCATCACCAAGCGTCTTATGGCGGCGGCGGCGGGGGATACCCTGGTCAGGCCTACCGCCAACAACAACAACCACCTCCCAGCAATCCTTACCCCTACGGTCAGCCGCCGCCCCAGGGCGGCTATAATGTATGTCAAGCGAGCCCGAGTCTTATCTTCCTGTGCAACGGACGGTTAATGGCAGTCCTTTAGGGTGGCTATGGTGCTCCCCAATATGGTGGTCAGCAGGGTAAGCCGCAAACCGCTCTAACGCGCAGTTTTGACGCAACTGACATTCTCCAGGATACTCGAACCCTTACAACCAAGGCAGCCAGGGCAACGGACCTCCTCCTCCGCCAAGTGAACCGGTGTCTTTCGGTCAGGGCGCGCCGCAAGGCTACAGCTTCCAGTACTCTCGTTGCACGGGCAAGAGAAAGGCTTTATTGATTGGAATCAATTATTTCAACCAGAAAGGTCAACTCCGAGGATGTATCAACGATGTCAAGAATATGTCAACATACCTGAATCAGAACTTTGGCTATGCTCGTGAGGACATGGTTCTGTTGACGGATGACCAGCAAAACCCTATGAGCCAACCCACTAAGGCCAACATCCTCCGGGCTATGCACTGGCTGGTGAAGGATGCGCAGCCTAACGACTCTCTGTTCTTTCACTACTCTGGTAAGCGCCGACATGTTAACCCCTCCTTTCTTTCGAGGCTGGTCTAACGGCAGCAGGCCACGGCGGTCAGACCCCTGATCTGGACGGCGACGAGGACGACGGATACGATGAGGTGATCTACCCGGTCGACTTCCGCGCCGCGGGACATATTGTCGATGACGAGATGCACCGCATCATGGTCAAACCACTTCAGCCCGGAGTGCGGCTCACAGCGATCTTCGATTCGTGCCATTCTGGATCTGCCCTGGATCTGCCTTACATCTACTCGACCCAAGGAATTCTCAAGGAGCCCAACTTGGCCAAGGAGGCGGGTCAAGGTCTGCTGGGCGTGGTCTCGGCATACGCCCGGGGCGATATGAGCAGCATGATGTCAACGGCAGTGGGATTCTTGAAGAAGGCGACCAAGGGAGACGAGGCGTACGAGCGTACCAAACAGACCAAGACAAGCCCGGCAGACGTGATCATGTGGTCGGGCAGCAAAGACGATCAGACCAGCCAGGATGCACAGATTGCCGGACAGGCCACGGGAGCCATGTCGTGGGCGTTCATCAGCGCGCTCCGCAAGAACCCACAGCAGAGCTACGTACAGCTGTTGAACAGCATCCGCGACGAGTTGGCTACCAAGTACTCGCAGAAGCCGCAGCTGAGCAGCAGTCATCCCTTGGGTAAGCAGTGTCCTGTTGTTCCGGTATAATGTATAAAGTAGGAAGCGGTTCTGACGGAATATAGATGTGAATTTGCGGTATGTCATGTAAATAGGCGTTTGTGGGCTTCTTGGGTCGAGCGATGGGGAGAGAAACATTGGTGCCTTTCATACTTAATATTAACTATGGGCTGTTATGCTATTCTCGCTGCTTTTTTAGCTTTGGCGGTCACAGCTTATTTTGGATGGTCAGAATGGTCTGTTGTTCTAAAGCATACCCTATCTGCAATGGCACAGAATACACAAGTATGCCAACTGTATAAACTTCATGATTGTTTCATTATATTTCCATGATATCTCGTTAGTTTTGTCTGAGTGCAAGTGCTCACCGCGACGGACTACCACTACCACCTTTTAGGCGCATCGACCACCGTCCTCGAAAAGGAGGCACTGACCGTCTCCCTCTGCTTCTTTTTCTGAGCCGCGATAATGCCCGTGCGATCCGTCACAGGCGTGGCATTGATGATATTATCGAAGGCATCCTCCTCATCATCACTGCCGCCTTCCGCCGACCCCGACTCCGCATCTGAATCCTCTTTCAGCGGCTGTGGGATGGTCTCTTCTTCGGGCCTCGCGATCCGCTCGGGCTTCGCCTTCTCCTCGACCTCGGGATTTTGGAACGCCTTGGAATTCAAGATCTTCGCTCTGATCGCAGCCATCTGCTCTTCCTCCTCCGAATCATCCGAGATGGCGAACGGGTCCTTATCCTCCTCCTCGTCTTCCTCTTCATCATCTTTGTCCTCATCCTCCTCCTCCGAATCACTCTCAGCCCTCCGGTTCGTGTTTCCGACGGTCCACATATCGTCCGCACCTGTGGCCCGACTCTCCTCGTACTCCCTCTCGATCTTGGCGAGCCAATCCTCCTCGGCGCGCTTCACTTCCTCCTCATCGGCACAGGCGGCGTAGCGCTTGAAAAGCTTGGCGTTGATCTCCATGAAGGCCTCACCGTAGCGGAAGGGTTTGAGGACCTCGCGAGCCCAGTCCTCGTGGCCGCAGATACAGAAACAGGCCGCCAGGGCTTCGACGCAGTTCAGACGCCAAGGTTTGCCGTAGTTAACCGTGTTGGCGGCAATGAGGTAGGGGACTGTTTCGAAACACAAAACGAAATTAGGCTTGAATCGAGAGGATGCATGTAGATGGCATAAATGAAGAAAAGACGTACGCAATCGTTCACACTTGCCCCCGATTCGCGACCAAGGGACCTCCTTGGTACGCACCCACGAGCATTCTACCACCGCGGCACCGAATTGTTCCATAAGGTCTTTGTCGGCGGGGGAGACGACTTTTTTGGCGTTGGGCCTAGGGATCAGAGAGAAGCAAGAAGGTTAGTGACGAGAGTCCATGATACGGATATCTACATCATAAATGATCCAGGCCATGGATATGTGCATATTAGGTGTGAGTGTGGGTATGAGCTGGCTAGCGACAACATACGAGATCACGACACCGGGAAAGCGCTGGCCGATCGCCAACTCGCGCATCAGGCCGAAATTCATCAATCGTTTGCCGGAACATCGCTTCGGATCGCAGTGGCCCATGTCCCAGCAGGCGGCCTTGAAGGGAGGACGAGAGTAACCGCCCTGCTCGGTGTCACTGTCGCCATCACCGCCGCCGCCGCCGCGGGGAGGGGGACGAGAGCGCGGGGCGGAGGAGAATTTCTTGCCGCCGCGGGAGAAGTTGTCCTTCTTGTGGCGGACCATAGTGTGTTTTGGCTTCTGTTTAGAAGGTCTGTATGGCTAGTATAGAAAAAGTGATGAATTGCGTAAGGTATCAGGCTGCAAGCATGTACAGCTATTTCGTGAAACTGGTGTGCAGCGCGTAGAGGAGGTGGACGAGTGAAGGTGTAAAGGTGATGGTGGTGTAGGAGTCAAGAAAATGCAGGCAGTGACGGAGAGCAGCCAACTGAACCAACCAAGTCCGTCCTGGCCTGTCAGGTTAACCCGGCATCGGGACGGAAAGAAGTTCCCCTCATTCTTCCCTGTCCACTTCCCCCATTAATTCATTCCACCCACTCCATCATCATCATCATCATCCTTCTTCCCACTGCTTGTGACTACTACTACCTTAAAAGCTTTCCCCGACTCCGATTCCCCTCCGCGCGCGCTATCTTATACTCACTTTTCTCAATTTACTCCCCCTATTATTTTCATTTCCCCGTTGGTTCTTTTCAATTAATTCACCCTGGAGGCCGCTTCAGCACGTATGGCAGCGAGGGACCGCTTCGGTGCCTACGCTGACCCGGGCTTAACACCGCTACAGAGAGCTATCCGTATGTGTCTTCTGTGCCCCCCCTCCCTCCCCCCTCCTCGTTTTCTTTCTCATAGATTTTCCCACCACCACAATTCTCGATATAAGGAGCTTCTGCAGAAATATGACGTATTGCTCATATTTTATCTCCCACTACTACAGGAAATGCCTGCGACCTGTCCCACTATGAACCCAACCTCGCCCTGAATCTTGAAGTGGCCGATCTGATAAACTCCAAGAAAGGCAATGCGTGAGTCTTTTGGCCTGGCGTTGCGCATCCCCGCCTTCCTGGGAAGCGACCCATCGGAAAACTAATGGGCTCCGCAGACCTCGAGAAGCGGCTATCGAGATCGTCCATCTGATCAATTCGCGCAACCAAAACGTGGCGCTACTGGCGTTGGCAGTAGGTGGCCTCAAACAATGTCATCGGGTAGCCTGGCGCGGAACATATGGGACTGACGAGACACACTTTCGGCTAGTTGCTCGACATTTGCGTGAAGAATTGCGGTTACCCCTTTCATCTTCAGATCAGCACCAAGGAGTTCCTCAATGAGCTGGTCCGTCGCTTCCCCGAGCGCCCGGCCATACGGCCCTCGCGCGTGCAACATCGCATCCTTGAGTCCATTGAGGAGTGGCGACAGACGATCTGTCAGACGTCGAGGTACAAGGAGGACCTAGGCCACATTCGGGACATGCACCGTCTGCTGCTTTACAAGGGCTACGTGTTCCCGGAAATCCGCCATGAGGATGCTGCGGTTCTGAATCCCAGTGACGTGAGTTTATCCTCTCGGATTTTGAAACGCTCGTTCCGCTGACCCGTCAAGAACCTTCGCTCGGCCGAAGAAATGGAAGAGGAAGAGCGTGAGGCTCAATCCGCTAAGCTGCAGGAGCTAATCCGCAGAGGCACCCCCGCCGACTTGCAAGAAGCCAACCGGTTGATGAAGGTCATGGCCGGTTACGACAACCGACACAAGACGGATTATCGGGCCAAGGCGGCAGAAGAGGTGGCCAAGGTGCAGCAAAAAGCCAAGATATTGGAGGAAATGCTACAGAGCCACCAGCCGGGCGACCGAGTCGCTGAAGGGGACGTATTCGAAGTAGGCTGCTTTATCTCTCAAAACTGGCACAGACCTGCTGACGGATATCGACAAGGAACTGGCGAGTGCACTCCAAAGCGCCCATCCCAAGATCCAGAAGATGTGCGAGGAGGAGTCGGATGATCCTGAGGCCGTACAGAAGCTGCTCGAGATCAATGACAGTATACACCGCACGATCGAGCGATACAAGCTTGTCAAGAAGGGCGACTGGGAGGCGGCCTCCCAGATCCCCAAGGGTACTCTGGGCACGACAACGGGCGTGTCGAAGAACGCTAATAATGAACTTTCCCTCATCGACTTTGATCCCGAACCCGCACCGAACGCCAACGGCAATGGGGCCGTGGCTCCTACTGGAGGTAATTCTTTGGAGAATGACTTATTGGGACTGTCAATAGACGAGCCTGCTCCGGCTCATGGTGGAATCTTGCTGGGGCCTGGTAGGCGACTCACATACCTTGTGACGTTGATGCGTGCTAATACCTGATCTCGCAGCCCCTAAGACGTCCGCGACGCCACCGCTGCCCCAAGCGTCCACTAGCTTCAGGCCCAATTATGACATCTTCTCCTCGATGAACACATCTCAGTCGCCCTCACAGTCATCCACGCCCGCCCCAGGTGGGCGGCCTCAGAGCATCATCTCTTCTCCCGCTACGGCAACCCCTTCTCCTGCTCTCGATCCGTTTGCGTCCTTGGTGTCTGCTGGGTCGCGACAGGCCAGTCCTCTGCCCTCCGGCAAGGCCTCAAGCTCTCAGCCGCCAGCAGGTTCGTTGCTGGACCTGATAGGAAGCGAGCCTGCGCCACCAGCAAACAGCCAGACCAAGGCGCGAGAGGAGGACGAATGGAATTTCGCCTCATCTCTGCCAGAAAGCAACGCGCTACCCAGCATGAATCGCGTGCAGGTGCTGAACTCGACCCTCCGAATTGAATTCATGGCGCGCCGACATCCCCAACAGACACAGCAGATTCATTTGGTAGCCCTGTTTTCCAACGGCTCTAACCAGCCACTGAGTGAATTACACTTTCAAGTGGCCGTGGAGAAGGTGAGCATCTTCTCTCCCCCTCTCCCCCGCGGATGACTTCTGAAAATCAAATGCTAATGGAACCGCACAGTCATACACACTGCAACTGCGGCCGCAGTCGGGACGGGACATTGCACCCTCACAGGCGAACGGGGTGCAACAGGAAATGTTAGTGGATAGGGTTCCGATGGGTAAAGGAAACGCGATCAAGATGCGGTTCCGCGTCTCGTACCGGGTGGGTAGCGAGCGCAAAGAAGAACAGGGCATGGTCCCATCATTGGGAATTGCCTAAAGGAGATGAGGGATTGGATTACAGCTGACCAGAGGGCCAGGGGAGGAGACAAACGGAGGGAACCCCCCTGACATATGGTTTGAACCTGTTCCAGGCATGGTGGTGTGTTTGATATTTGAATCTCTTGTGACTTTGCGGTTTCTGCTCTGTTTTGTGAGAGATTTCCCAACTAGCCTGCATAGTTTTTTCGTATCCATGTATACCTGAGCCAGTTTGAAGCCGTGAGCGAAACGTGGCCGCTTCTCTTGGTGATAAGGATCTTTCCCCTCCTTCCCTGACAACCTGCCAATGTTTTCTTGCTTCCTGACATGGACAGCCCACATCTCTCCGGACCTGTTTTGGGGTGGCCCTGGACAGCCACCGGAGGTTTATTCGGGAATGAAGCTGGGATAGGACCCCTGAGACGGGCATTATCCCTCTGAATGGATTGGGTCGTTGCCGAGAGACCGTACCAGGGAGCGTCGGCCGAGTGGCTGCTGGGCCGACGAGGGGAAAGAAGGATGGCTGGGACCAGGATTGGTCGTGAAGTTAAGGAGGGGATCAAAGGGTGTATGAGCTGAGCGGGGGAATGGTGGGAAGGAGTGGGGGGAAAGGCAGTGAGGTAAGGCAAGAGGTTGTAAAAGGTACAGTAGAGTTTCAAGGAGAGCCTGTGAGGAATTGGAATGGGTCCCGTTTCAAAACTTCGGGGTGACAAGCGTGAAGTACGAAGAAAGTGGGAAGGGTGGCGGTGGCACAGACCAGGACAGGACGTCTTCGTCTTCCCTCGCATCCCACGGTTATTTCCGGGCTTCTTCGGGATCTGACACGGGCAAGTGCTGCAAGTTACCTAGTACATGTCCATGTGCCATCGAGTCGGCAGCTGCGATCTGTCAGATCTTCGTCTTCTCAGATCTGGTCTGCGGGGAGAGGGGCGAATTCCCGACCAGGTGGTTACGGGGTGGTAGGAGTCACAAGGATTGGGGGGGGGGAACGAACTCTTACAAGAGTTACAAGAGAAAGTTGTCTGTTATTGAGACTGCAGAGAGGGAGGGACCCGTCCACTATTTTCCTTCGGGTCAAACAGCTTCAAAGATGAGACTGAGAGACCGAGAGACTGTCATCTTCGTGTTCAGGGCAATTCCCTGATCGGGTAATAACAAGGCGGCATTGGGCGATGTCTGCAGTTGATCATCACATCGTTTCATGGCTGAGTAATAATGAGCGGCAGGAAGAAGTGAAGAGGTAGCTGTAGGTCCAGTACGGTGTACTACTACATAACTACAATGTACTGTACAGTAGTTTAGGTGCAACACTCACCCGTTGTTGAGTTGGATTCGTATCCATGTATGTACCTACAGTAGCGCCATACCGATCCATTACCACTAATCATGCAAGATTCGATACAAGACCCCGCAGGCTGACAGTGGGGCAGCACTCAATTGACAATTTGACACTCGATTGCAGGGGTGACTAAGCTTATGTCCCGCCTAAGTCAGATTGCTCTTGCCGCTCTGGGTAGGATTGGCGATCAGTGGGCTGCAGAGTGACAGTACCATACGGTAACGGAAGTATGAAACACTGGCAGCTTATCTTCCTTCCTTCCTTCCTTCCTTCCTTCAGATTGTTGTTCATCAATAGAGACTCCAAGACTCGCTCCAGGCTTGCTAAGCAAGCGAATAATTGACTTTGGAGACAGCCTCAAAGTTTTACGAGCAATCAGTCAACCCAACACTGTCCTTTGTCCTTTCCGTCCCCCCCCCTTCAGTCGTCTACTTTCTCCTTCTTCTCCTCTGTTCCTCTTCTTCGATGCTCATCTGCAAGACTTTTCCTTTCCTCTACACCTGAACACTCGCAATCATGGCCTTGGGACAATACTTCCGGTCTGACTTTACTGTATTCCCTAGCTACCTTGCCTTTCGAACGACTGGGAATGACTTCAGGTCTTCCCATGGATATGTACTCTCGCCAGCTGTCCAGGATGCTCAGACCCAGCTCCGCAAAGAACTCTAGCTGTTGCCCGTCCCATGGTACCAGCAGACTTTGAGAACTCGCCAGACCTCCCCCCACCCCCCCCCCTCCGGGGAGAGTCCCAGCCTTGGCTATGGTTGCTCTCTGGCTGATCCTGTCTGGACTCGGGCGTCTCTTCGCCTGTCAGCTTGGGATTCCCCAGCTTGCATTTCCGGTAGTCAAGTACAGTAGGTTCTCGGCCTGAACCACTCCGTTGTCCGCTTTGCAGCGTAGGATGCCCCTCCTTGGCAACCATCTATTTAATTTCTCCTGCTGGCTGCTCTTTACAACTTTTTTTTCTTTATCTTATTTCTAGCCCTGCTCTGGACGAGGTATCACCCGTCTATCGTTGTCTATTCTTCTTCAGCCCCAGGGCTCCTGTATCTATCTCTACAGCCTTCATCTGACTGCAGTATTGCTCTCGGCTTACATTTACCACCCCACGCAGTTTTATTTTCCCTGACTCTCAAAAACTGCTTTAAAATGGGATCTCCTGGCATCGACCTCGATGTCGCCCCAAATCCTCGCACGAAAGAGGAGAATCAGGAACGGTAAGTACCACCGACTTCAAGAGGCTTGTTCTATGCTGATTGATCGCAGAGCGTTCATTGCAGCTTCGAGACGGAAAGATAGAAGCCTCGATGCCCGCGTGGAGTCGGCCAACCGGGCCTCCAGCCTGCACAAGCAACGCACCGGCAAGGCTCTTCTCATCAGCAGAGACATTGTGGAGCGAGAGGCAATGTACGAAGAGGTGGATGACCGCTACCAAGAGAAGATCAACCGGATGCTGCATGCTCAGTCCATGCAGCTACATGCTGAATTTAACCGGAACCTAATGGCCGCCTGGCATGGTGCGCGTCCCGGCAGTGGTCTGCATCAGCGGCGAGCTGCGAGTGCACATATGAACCCGCGCGCTTCGATCAACGGCATACGCAAAATGAGCCTTGATCTGTCCGGGCTGCGATCTTCCATCGCAGAGGACTGCAGGGTGCAACCCGGACCAATGACTAGTCCGCTGTCGGCGAACCCTAGCAGCTACGTGCTCTCCCCTAATCTGGACGGGACTGCGCAGTCGCCGTCGTATCCCAACGTTGTTCCTGCTTCGGCGGGCCAAGTGCCATCCTACATTGCCCAGGCGGGCGGACCCACCTGGTCCCCCGTCGCCCACCAGCAGCAGCAACTCGGCCCGCAGCAGCCCTTCCGGTCACCCTGGACTGCAGGTTATCTATCCCCTCAGCTACAGCATCCTACAGCCTCTCTAGGAGAGATGGCCGCGATGCCAGTGCGGCAGTTTAGAGACCGCATGGCGTCCGCACCGGTCATCCCAGTCCACACCATGGCCGCTTCTCCTTTGATGGGCACTCCTGCCGTGGGAGGAACCACAACCACAGCTGCTGCTACCATGACTCCCCCAACTCCGGCGATGAGCCGCCCGGTCAATATGATCCAACACAACCGCGTCCGATCGGAGCCAGGTCAAACAGTTCTGGCACACGGCCTGCCTGCCACTACAATGTCGCAAATGAGCTCCCCGCGCGGCAGTGGGCAGGACATGGGGTCTTCTGCCGAGCCTATTATCCCAACGCCAGACTTATGTCCTACGCCGAGTACGCCGCACTCCCCTCATTCCACGGGGCAGAACGGTGGTGTTTGGGGACTGGACCTGAATAAGGAGGAGGGTGTGGAGGTGACGTACCAAGCTGATCATCTGGATCCCGAATATGATGAATTTAGCCGCTTCGCATTTGGATTGGGCAGTGGCAGCCAGCTACCGGAGGCGGATGTGGGTTTTGACGAATTCTTCACATTGGAAGAGTACCCCATCAGTGCTTGATGCGTGTCTCGTTGGTTTCTCTTCTTTCTTTCTGTGACTCTACATACTATACTTTTAGTTTTTGTCTTATTACTCGATCGGTTGGGAGGGTTTGAGGCAGGAGTGCTTGTGCATTGGCTGGACTTATATCTGTACAATTTGTACACAAGGAGGGGGAGGTGGAGAAGTACAGCAATACCCGAAGACTATGGCGTTGATGGGATTTGATCAGCAGGTACGGACATGCGCGATGGATATAGTGATTTAACTACTACTACTTCTGATACTACTACTATTACTACAAAATAATGAGAGACGATGATCCTTACCTATGTTTCCAACCTTTTTTTCCTTCGGTGTCAGACCTCCCGATCTTGCAGACTATGCTTTCAAACGAATTCGATCAGCATCCAGGACAAGCCCGATCCGTGGAAGAAGCAAGAGTTTTTCTTCTCTGCACGTAATTAGAAAAAAAGGGTGGGGAAAAGGGCTGGAAGTAAGGGCAAGGCACACACACCCACTGCACCCACCCGCAGCGTTACATCGAAGGACGGACAAGCCGCAAACAGCGATCAATCGATCCCTTGCCGATCAAATCTGGAGAAGTTTGGGAGTTAGCAAGCAAGCTGCCGAAAAAAAATTCTTTCACCTTCCTTCCTATTATCATTTCGCATTGTTCTTGCATCCTATGTCATGGTGGCATATTGCGGGATTTTGCAGAATTCTTTTTGGAGTCGTGTGCAGTTTCTTCAATCGATGGGGCTCTCTCAGAGGGTTAAGTTAGTGGTTGGTTGGGGGATTCTGGAGTTGCAGTCTGTAGTACTAGTCGCAGCTGTATCTGGGATTGTAGATGATGTGCATGCCAAGGGGAGAATGTTTGATTTTGTGAAGGGGTACAGTAGGAACTACGAGTAACTAAGCTTCTGTCTGCCATGCGAGGTTATCGGGGATAGAGTGCTTATTCTGATTTGTTGTCGTCTCGGCTTGTGGATTACATACTGTAAGTAACTACTGGACTATGGTGGTGTGGTGGTGTGGTGTGGTGTGGTGTGGTGTTGGAATGTGTGATTGTCGGTCTGGTGAAGTCTAATCTGGTCCTGATACTGCGAGCTAGTTCAACCAGGTTAGTCCAATTCTTCTGCCTGTGTGGTAACTTGTGTACAGTACCTATAGCTAGGTTCCTCTTGAACGTGCAAGTTGGAAGAAAGAAAGTCTTGAGGCCGATCAGGGCGGGCTGGCCAGTGGCCAGTGGCCCCATTCCCAAGCTTGTGTGGGGGTGGGTTTGAACTCGGTGGTAACGTTAATGGTTCAACTAATCCCTCCATGGATCTCAACTCTAATGACTGATACGTCGATTGATTGGATCCATCGGGGTGGATCATTAATCTAATTTGGGTTCTGGTCTGTGCTCACTGCTGAGTGCAGGTGTGCGGCGGCAGTGCAGTGGGCTAGTAATTACAGGGTTTGTATCTGCATTACCGATTTACTTTACATGTCCTGTCTGATAAGAGCGCCGGCTAATGCACGCAAGCGTCCTCTTGGTCAGTTAGTGCTTAGTTAGCTGGGTTCTGGGCCTGACTATCAACGCACGATGGTTTGATATCTTCGGTAAAAATTATTGAGACTGAGTTTGAGACAGACGTTTGGGGAACAGGGATTTGAAATCTCAACTGATTCATAGCTGGCTGATTCGCTACGAGTGGACTGAAGGGTGTTCGGGATTTAGGGTTTGTCAGGCTTAGCGATCTATTATGGATTCAAATGACAGTTCTCAGTATGTGTAATAGTTACTTGTACTCAGTAGGTAGACTAAGAACTTACTCATAGTAACTGTAAGGGAGGGAGGATGTGACTCGGCGGTGTTCGAGAGCCAAGGAGGGCATTGGCCTGGGGAATTATCTTCCGCTTCGATTTGTCTTCCTCTTCTGCGTACATAGTCGGGTGATTGACGGTCTAGAATCACCCAGTCCAGTCCTCCCTCGTCTATACTCTCTCTCGCTTCCTATCTCTATCCCCGAACAATCCCTCCCCCCCTCTCTGCCAGTCTACCTACCTACCTATTCGATCATACCTCGTATACAACCCCCTCTTCTGAACATTCATCCCCGATATTCACCCCGAGCAACACCTAAAAACAAAATCCCCTGACTTCGCCACCACCACCACCACCAGCAAACACCGTACTGTACATTGATGTACTGGATAGAACACACAGACACTCCTTTACCTTCCTATCCCGTCCCACGTAAACCCCTCTCACTAACTCTCTCTCTCCGTCCAAACCCCGAACAACCAACCCCAGCCCATCCCTTCCTAACCCACCAAGCTACCTACCGAGGATCTGGAGGCGACCTACCTACATTACATGTAGTAACCCAAAATAAAAAGTGGATTTGCCGCCGCCGGCGGGGAGGGGGGGAAGGGAAACACGGGAGGAGGTGCAGGAGGAGGATTTATCGATTGATCGTTTCCCACGGATAACCCTGAAACTCTATCATCTGTCTCTTGCTGCTCGCTTGCTCGCTTGCTCGCTCGCTCAGATTGTCCCAAATATTGAGAAGCCGGAGATGCTCACTCGCTCGCCAGTTAAAAGAGACTTTTGCTCGGGGATGGCCGACAGCTGACTGATTGATTGATTGACTGTTTGTTTTGGGTGGATGGTTGGATTGATCGATCGATCGATCGTCGTACACTGGCTGTCACATGCACATGCACACGCATTGATACTCAGGCTTAGAGGCGAAGGTGCTAAGGTTCTAAGGTACGGTAGGGAATGGTGTCTGACCTATTTTGCCATGGGGACTTTTCGTTCTTGTTCTTGTTCTTCATGTTGTTTGATTACTGCCGATTGCTGTTCGATTGCCGAGGGTGAAGGGATGCGCTGGGATGGGAGGATTCGGGCAGTACTTCTGGTTGCCCCCCCCCCTCCCCACCTCTCCCCTCCCCGGTTCCAGGGTATACTCTTTCGGAGCTTTGTCGGAGATTTCTAATGGAGTCTAGCTAGCTAGGTACTATACTGTAGGTGTTTATGGATGGCTTGATGGTGAGTGGGAGGCGATTTCCGCTACCTCGGGTGTCTAAGGGCAAGGACCGATGGGTTTCAGTAACGTATTCTCGGCTACATGCGTGCAATAGGGGTAAATATGATCCAGTTATTCGGATGGCTATCCGTGTATGTAATGTCACTTGATGGTGGTTAAGCTGATTGGAAACAAATGATGAAGTGAAGCCAATGCCTGTCTTAGTTGCATCTGCATCCCGTCGTACTCACCTATACAATCCTCCCACTGAACAGCTCCCGTCCAATCTCCCCACTGCGTCGCACACTTACACTCGAGCTGCTGCTCCGGCGACGTCGACTCCGACTCTCCGCTGGATCGGCCGGACTGAGCCCGCTCGCCCGGGCCTGCAGGTTCAGAATATCCGTCAAACTCACCACCCCCACCAGGCGTCCCGATAGCCGTGCCCCCGGCAGAGCTGACGCAGGGATCGATGGCACCATGGTTGTCGCGCCGAGGAACGACTGGGGCGGGCTTGGCAAGTGCGCAGAGCTGAAATTCGGGGCCTGTAGGCTCGGATTACTGCCGATCGCGGGGGTCTGCGGCGGAGATTGCGTAGTCGTCGGAAGAGGAATGTGCACGGATGAATGAGATGGGGTCGGGGGCCCTGACGAGGCGGGCGACAGGGGATCGGTGACCCACAGGCTGTATCATGATTCATAGTCAGGCCGGGCACTATCTGGAGCAGATACTACTAAACGTACCGGTGAGACTTGGTCGCAACCACTTTGGCCACGGTATGTGCTAGAGTCGAGGTCGGGTTTACGTGGAACACTGGGAATGAGTCCTTGCCCTCTTCCAGGCCACGTGTAGACAGAATAACGGAAATGAAATGTGTGCAGGTGTTGCGCAGTAGTGGGAGTGAGGACGACCGGGTGAGTAGCTATCGATGTCAGCGACGCTTGTGCTATTCGAGGACAGTGAAACATACCTTAACATCGGTTGTTGAGATGTTGCCCACCACATTGAAATGGTTGTCCACCACGGCGATTGATGAAACCCCCTCGTCATTCATGACCTGAAGGGCTTCGCAGAGCGGCCGGTCCCCACTGCAACGAAAATGTCAGTACGTATCACTCGCATCTGCATCTGACAATGGAACATACTTGATTGAGATGACCTCGCGCGAACCAATTCCCAGCTCATGCAAGGATTGGGGATAGAGCTGGTCAATCACCGGGAAGCTACGTCCGTTCTCCCAGAGAAACTTGACCAACCGGTACTGACTGAAGATGCCCACCACCTCCCTTTCCTTTTGTTCATCGACTACCACAACGCGGTGCACGCCTCCTCCGAAAGTCTGCACGGCCGTCATCACGTTGGCCGAGGCAGGCAGCGTTGTCAGCGGTTCTTTCCTTCCCAAATCCTTCACATCCTTCAGCGGAATCTTGATGCCCTGTTTCGCCTTTCGGGCTAGTTCTTCGTACGATGCCAATAACGTTTCATCGGGTTGCGTCAGTCCTGCCGCCAACAGAAGGTATGCATTGAGATCGGAGTAGTCGAAAGTGCCCACGGCAGACTTCTGGTCAGGCGTTTCTCGAATCAGGAGCACCGGAGCTGCGGTATCGATCAAGATCTATGCTTGTCAGCCTTTGTGATAAGAAAAACGAAAAGAAAAAAAAAAGTAAACCGATAGAAGTGTTTCCTGGCCGCTTACATTCGTCGCTTCTTCAATCCCGGTATCGACCTCCACGAATTTCAAGTCGTTGGGACTGACAAGCTCGCCAATCTGGATTTCCCGCCAGTCCCGACCGGCGAATGCAGAGTTGACATTGCTTGGAGCCGGAGGATTATCAATGAGGCTCTGGATGGCGGACTGGGTGAGTGACGGTTGTCGTCGAGCCCTCGGAGACCCAGGAGTTCCGCGAAGGCTCTCGCTCATGCTTTGGCGGTGCTGGTGACCGGACGTGTGAGATGAAAGTCGGAGAGATCGGTTGCCCACAGAAGTAGTCCGGGAATCTGTGCTGGAGCGGGGCGATGCGATATTCGATCCACTGGAATCATTCTCCGCCGCCGCATCTACAGGATAGTCGGCCATCGTGGGGTGTGGTCGAAGAGTGGTAAACCAGTAAGGGGAGCTCGGAGGCAGGCGATGCCCAACTTTCGAGTGAGATGCAGTAGGTACTACTAGGTAAGTTACAGTACTCCTGCTGGAGACAGCAACGGAGAAAGCGAATCAGAGATCAGATATCAAAATAGCCTGTTAACGGGCGATAAGCCAAGACGCACAGTCAGAAAAGAAAAGAAAGGAAATCGACGACTGGGGACGATGGAGTCATTGAATCGAGTCACAATCACAAGGCGGGGAACAACTGGCGTCAACCGGTCGGGAGTAGCGCGGGGAGGCGGCGGCTGTCAGCCAATTAGCGTCTTCCCGCTGGTCATACCAGCGTCATTGTATCTTCAGTCCGACGGAGGCCTGGGGCATCAATGTTATACTTCCATGGACAGTGAGCTCACAGGAAGCTGAATGAAGCCTTGAAAGCCAAAGAAGTACGGAGTACATGCAGATCATTTGCGCGATCACCAGGCACCCGCACGCTTGCAGCCGTACAGGTACATACGAGCCAGAGAGATCTCATGCGCCTGTCTCCTGCAAGTGACATCATCCATCATCCATCACGTGTATCCACTCCAGCTAGAGAAAGTCCTGCAGCATACCCCCAAGATCTTTCAGCTTGCGCTCTTTCATTACTGCCCGTTTCGGGCCTGCAGGTCTTTGATCAGAAGTCGTTTTCTGTTTCTTAACAGGCGGTTCGGCATAATCCTTGATGCGCCGAAGACAAATGGGATTATAGCCAACGGCACGATGAGTTTTTTTCGAGGTCGCGCGTAAGACCTTCAGTGTTTTCTGCCCAACTTGAAGAGAGAAGGTAGGGGCATCAACAGGGAAGGTCGACTTCTCTGCCCCATCAATCTCCAGCGTCTTCTGGTAGATGCTCTGCACAGATGTCGGCACTTCGCCCATATCCACAACAGTCCAGCCCTCTAACTCAAACCCAACCGCAGCGCCGGCTGGAATGGCAGGACACCCATTCAGCACCATAAACTGCAGTGCTGGCAAGTCACGGAGGTAACGTAGTGCGACAGATGAGATGTCGGACTGGAATTGTAACATCAGGACCCTCAAATTTACGAATCCCGCGGAGCTCTGTGCCAACTCACTCCACGACCGCACAACTCGATCATTGAGATCAACCATAGGCGCCTCGCTCTCGTCCTGGATGCCTTCATACTGCAGTGGTGTGGCAATCTCCAGCGCAATGAGATTGGGTATGTTAGCCAAGCCTACGAGATCAGGAACTCGAGCATGTGTGGCAGCCAGAGTTAAGATCGCGCACCAGCTCAACGAGTCACCTTTGACCAGACTCAAGTAGTCCTGCATCGGCATGAGGGGGCTCTCGACCTTCATGGCACGGTGCGAAGCGATCTTACCGAACTCCTCGGGATATGCTGTTGCAAATAGTTTCCAGGCATATGTAGTCTGTTTGTTGCTTTTGAGCGCAAGGGAATTAGGATCTCGCAGCTGTTTAGGGAGGATGGGCACCTCTTACCACTGGCCAAGTATATCCCACAGAGACTTTGCGAGCCGCCATGGCACGGAAGCAAACAGCTCGGGTCGAAGATTTCTTTGGTCCGACAGAGCTTCTCTCGTTGCCGCATGCATCAATGAAGGTGCACCACGTGCAACGAGTTGTTTGTCCCATCCTTCAGGCAGGAAAGGCGTCTCATGGACCCAGGCCGCACCCTTGGAAGAGGCCAAGGAAGGCTCCTTAAAAGACTCCAAGTACACCTGACCACTGTTCCGGTCAACAACCTCGTGGATTCTTTTCGGTTTGGGTATCGGCATGCGATCAAAGAGTTTCGAATAAGACGATGCCTTTTTCCGTTTAGGCTGTTGGGGCTCATCGGAGACTTTTTTTCGTGTATAGACGCGTCCAGTACGCGCGTTGTATGTATTCTGGAACACGGTATGATCAGGCATGGCGGCAATTGCTAGTCTCTGATCTAGAGTATGCTATGATCATATAACCAACATGCTACTAGGTTGTGAATTGCAATATTGATATGGAGACGCGGCAGAGAATAGGCGAGCACGTGATTGTGTACAACCCAGATTGCGCATGTTGCGCATGTCAACACCCCAGTAACAAGCTTTATCGTTCCGATATGTTGAGAAGAAAGTAGAAACGAAGGTACTTAGTCATTGACTAGTTCGACATGGGTTGTAGTTCCATGATGGCAGGTGAAGTTGCCGACTTGCCTTGTTCCTGAGGAGCCTTAGTATGGGACGGTGCGAAGTCTTGTCCCCAAGAAAGGAAGGGAAGGCCAAATCGGATTACCCAAACAGGTAACCCCACTGACCCGGGCGGCGAACCGCGCCGCGTCTCTGTCGGAGCTTACTGTACATAGGTACCGCGTACCGTCCACACTTTATTCCACTACCTACCCAGTACTCCCTCCGCATCATCTTTCCTCTCTGACTTCATTCCTCCTCGAACAGTCCGAGGTCAGACTTGTGTTGTTCCTATTTGGTGGACTATACGCGATAGCACTGCCTCATAATGTTTCAGGCGGAGACGGAATCCCTGTTATCCCGTACCTTACTGTGACTGCAACCCTGCAACGAACGACTCATAAGGCAACGAAACAGTCATGGAAGGCAACGTTCATCGCATCTCTAGTTCGCTGGCATGCATGGTGGCGATTTTGCCAAACCTGCGTACTGCGTAACTCAGCGGAGACACAATAGAGCGCTAAGTACGATGTCTCAGTAAATCTATTCTTGGAGGCAGCGATCCGACATCCAACGGGCCGGCATCCCTTACATGCCCAGTGACCAAGATTGACCTCTACTCCAGTTCCTGCACATTCCCTGCATCTGACCGGGGCAAATGGTCTGTTCATTGGCACGCAAGAGAAGATCGCCAGCGGTCAGCCGCTGAGCCTCGAGCTCTGATAGGGTCACGAGCCCTTGCAGGCTGACTCGGGCGCCAAGCGGCAATTTAATTGTATCGATGCAGTCGAAGCGCCTTTTATGTGTGGTTCTCGCGACCAGGAACCCCACAAGATACATTCAGCCTTATGGTCTACTCTTCTGACTGACTGACCCAAAAATGACTCAGGTTGGCTTACTTGACTTGACCAAGGGCTTCACTGCCTTGTGGCTCGGGATATGACCCATCTAGTCTTCCAGATCAGGCGCACTCTGTGGCCGTATATATTAGGACACCGTCCTGAGCGATACTTTGCATTCAAAACAGAATATTCGTGCTTGGGAATACAACCTACACTGCTACATTCCATCTATCAAGTTTAGCGGTAATAAACCTACCTCTTATTTATAGTTGACCCTCAAGAGAGTCACCTCACATCCAAGATGAGCTCCGACTCACACTCCAAACCCACTTCAGTACTTCAGCGAGTGGCTAAGGTGGCTCATGCGTGGAAACGGGATTCAGCCATGTTGCAATTCTTAGTATCCTTTCTGGCAAAGCCTTCGCCTGCAATACAAATGGCAAATGAACGCGAACATACCGTCTGGCTGTTCGACAACACAGCATACCAGGCACCGATATCTGGCTCAACCGAGCTCAACCTATGGCGGGCAGAAGTTGTTGCTTGTGTGTTCCAGAGAGACAGCAGGAAGGACCTCAGTAAACTCATCGCCATGGTTGCAGACCTCATCGGACTGGACGGGGAAATTGGCACAGATAAAGAGACTCGTCATCGGATAGCGGAGCGACTTCAGCCATTTCTACATCACACAACACCTGCGCACTTGATGATGTTGGAAACACCCTTGCCCAACAATGCGACCCAAATTCATCAGCTTGGGCCTGCGGATGATAGCGGCATTATCAGCCAAACGGTGGGAGTCAACAGTCGCCACATTACAGACGGGACGAAACTACGCTCGTACCTTCGCGGCTGGGCAAGCGAGGTGACGATGAACACGACGTACGCCAGTGCGGAGGGTTGGCTTGTCATTTCCGACATTGACGATACCATCAAGTACACCAAGACCTCCGAGTCAACTGGTATCCTTCGCACAACTTTCGTGGAGGAGCCCAAGCCGATCGTTGGAATGCCTGAGCTTTATGCCAGGCTCCAACATGACCTTACGCCTACATGGTTTTACCTTTCTGCTTCTCCATACAACCTGTATCCGTTCTTGCACGGCTTCATTCACACCTATTTCAACCCGGGAACCCTGATCCTCCGTGATACATCTTGGCTAGATGTGAGCGAGCTGGTTAAATCGTTCACTGTCAATACTATGGAATACAAGGTGGACCGTGCAGAGAAAATTCATGGCTGGTTCCCCAAGCGAAAGGTGCTTTGCATTGGCGACTCGACTCAAAAGGATCCAGAGGCCTATTCTGAACTCTACAAGAGACATCCGGATTGGATTCAGGCAATCTGGATCAGAAAGGTCACTGATGTTCCCCATTTGGACGAGCAGAATTCGCCGAAGAGATTTGAAGCTGCATTTGACGGTGTGCCCGACCATAAATGGAAGGTTTTCGAAGATCCTGCGGAGGTAGAGCACCTTGTGGATGAGTTGGGAATAAGCCATAACAAGCTCGGGCCTCTCGAGGAATTCTCAACCGATGCTGAATGATCGGACGATGCAGTGATATCGAATGAACTTCGAATTAGATGTTGACTCATCACAAAAGGTTGCTGATATAAGCGTGTTTATACTCGGGGTTACGTCAATGGTAGGATGTCACCCAAACGTCAAGGCCCGCGCTTGTGGCTGCAGCGGTCCATCCTTAAAATCTGCGATCGGAACAAACCCCGCTCGATCTACGCCTTGTCATTCGGCGAAACCACGGAATAGTGTTGCTCCTCATTCTCCTATATCCTGCTGGCTGGTTGCTTGCGTCGGCCTCATTGAGCATATTTCGCCGCTGCATCACATCATAACTTTTCCAACCCGGCTGTTACCGTTTAGCTAGAGAACCGCAAATCGACCACAATGGATGAGCACAGAACAGTGCCATCTACGATGAGAGCACTATACTATCGACCAGCGTCAACTGCTATCACCGACCTCACCTCTCTGGATGCTCCTAGGGTAGACTCTTGCGTCGAGTTCGATTCTGGATTCCAGACGCCAATGCCCTCTGGGAATGAATACCTTATCAAGGTTAAAACCGCAGCTTTCTCCCACGATGAACTACGACTAGCTACCATCTTGAACCCGTCGAAATCCATTCCTCAGATTCCTCTGCATTGCTTCTGTGGTACAGTTGCTGATACGCCCAAGCATGACTACCGGAATCCAGGCGGTCCGAAATTCAAGGTTGGCGACGTTGTTTTTGGCCTGGTCAACTACACCCGTGACGGTGCCGCGGCCGATTACGTCGTCGCTTCAGAGGATGAGATCGCTTTGAAACCCAACAATATCAGTGCTGCGGAGGCAGCCGCAATCCCTCTGCCTGCTCTCACAGCATGGCAGTCTCTCTTCACGTACGCCGGGTTTGTTCCCGAGGATGTCAAGGAAATGAAACGGCAATTACGAGTCCTGGTCACGAATTCGCGGAATAGCGAAGTTGGTGCCCAGGCACTGCAGCTACTCCGGTCACGGACACTGTTCCCCAACCAACTGCCCTGGGTCTGTGCAACTTGTGATGCCCAGGATCAGGAGGACTACTTGCGACAAGAGTATGAGATCGACGAGATCCTCTATGCCCCTCTTCCTTTGCCTCAAGATTATGACCTAGGGGCCATCTTCCGCCAGAATCGCTCGGCCCCGGTCGACCTTGTCATCGACTGTGCCGGCCGCCAAATGTTCCAACAAGCCCACTCTCCGCGCGTGGTCAAGTCCAATGGTGTCGTCGTGACTGCTGTAGACTCCACGCCTGCGCAGAACCGGGATTCCGAGGGCAACGCCGAACCGCCCCAAAACGGGGTTTTCAGCCGCTTTGTTGCGGTGCGGCCAGATGGAGAGGCGCTGGAGCGCATCGCTCAGCTAGTGGAGAATGGTGTAATCCGAGGCCGCGTGGAAAGCATCCACGATATCGAGAGAGGAGCCGACATGCTGGCTTCGGGAGCGGCCGGCGCCGGCGGTGGACGGCGAGGCGGCATGATGGTAATTCATGTCAACTGATTTTGAATCCTTCATCTCGTTGTGATATGCCATTATGATTTCTTTCCATTAGCCTTGTATTTTTACTCTGTTCGTTGCAGCCTTGATTAGCCTGTTTATCCTTTTGACTTAGAGATTATTCATCTGGACTATCGCACCACATATACGATAAAGCTTTAGAGTCAGCCATTTGCCACAGGTGCTTGCGTTATGATCACCGGTTGGACCCGACGGCGCTCGCCTCACCTCTAGAAACAACCCACATAGGAAAACTACGCAGTCGTAGACCACAGTACATCGCATGACCAGCACCCAGATCCACTCACCGAAGTATATCTCGGATTGCACAATGGGGGCCCGTATGCCGGTATTCATTGGAAGGCTTCGGCGGCGTCTATGCTATGAAGTTACCAGTCACCATACAGATGTGCCACTGACCCTTTTACCTTGCGCCCGATCGACCTCGACGAGCATAGGAATGGCCTCGAAACGAAGGGGGGGGGTGATTCTAGACCGGGTACGCGATATTGTTCTATACATATGATCTATCAAAGGTATGGAGATAATCGGGCACTCTGCTACAAATGGTGTGCGTCACGGTACCCATGCACAAGCACAACGGTTGGGTTCGAGATTGAACATGAGACCGTCCACTGCATAAACTACCTGGTTCCATGGGGGGAAGTTTCGGGACTGTCAACGTTTTATCTAGCGGGCGGAGCGTGTTGTACCGAGGCTGTGTCACCCGTCACCAACAGGTGCTGGGGCAGGGATGAAGTTCGCAAATGATGGGCGCTGACTGAACAAGGAGAAGAGAGACAATACACGAGCAGATTTTGGTCATAGACTGGATTATCCGATGCGGCCAAAGTACGTGAAAAGAACCATTTCAATGAAGGATCGAAACCAGTAAAGAAGTAATCTCTCGTACAAAAACAAGGTTTCAATGCAATGGGTCGCCGCTTCGCAGCACGGCAGGTTCGACACACAAGACACAAAAACGTCATATCACTTCTGCGACAGATCCAACCCGGTACGCCGGTAATAGTACTGCCAAAACTGTGAATGAAAAGGAAGGAGAAAAAAGAGGTCAAGTCCCTAGGTGGAGGCAATGTTGATGTGCTTTTCTCATTCTCGGAGAGAGAAGGACGATGAAAGTTGGTAGTATCAGTAGTAGACGAGATTGGAAAATGAAATAGAGCTGGGGAGGGAGGCTATAGCAGAGGGCGGGGGGGATATGGGAATAAGAAAAAGCATGTTACAGTAGAGAATCAAGTCTAGTGAAAACGCTCAAACATGCTGCCACAATCTGTGTCAAAAGGAAGTTAGCTATCGGGGCAGTTTCACTTTCAATGACTGGCTGTACGTACCTCCAACTGGAGCTCTTTGTCCTTAGCCTTGTTCACCTCGTCATTAATAGCCTGCGCCAGATTGGCTCCAATGGCTTGCGAGCCACCTGCCCTCCGGCCGAACGGCCACTGCGAGTACTCGGCCAACAACTCATCCACCTGCGCGAATGCCCGTTCCCGAGCCTCGTGGCTCATTGTGACCAGCGCATTCTCCAGAACATTGGCCGCATACGCGGCGCATACCATGGTGATCGTCCGCAGGTAGCGGAATTCAGCGTCCTCGGGAAGCCAGGCGTTTCCGGGAAGGATGACGGTGCGACTGCTGCAGATGTTGCGGACACGGCGATGGAGGTCGTCCTTGGCGCCGCCGTCAGCCACGGGGTGTGTAGCCATATCGAAGAGGAGGAAGTTGCGTTTCTCGGTGCGCAGGATGCCCTTGTCGACCAGGCCCTTGGCGAGACGTTCGCGCACTTGCTTCAGCTGGTAACCAATCTTCATCAAGTTCCATGTTTCACCTGGTCCCAACAGATCAGTTTTGTCGATGTCAACCCAGAGAATACCAGAATTCCATTGTACGCACCGCTCAGTAGATCGATCCAGGAGTTGACACTCATCTTCTCGCTCGACTTCATTATTTTCAACGCCTCGTCCAGCAAGACCTCGCCCGTCAGCGTATCATCGATCACCTCGATCACCCGATCGGCCAAGGGGAAACGTCGTCGAGAGGAATCCTTCTGCATGCTGATGCGACCGCGGAGGGCCAGTTCGATCACGATGCACCCTCGCAGGGCGTAGGAGATGTTCTCATTCCAGAACGAAAGGTAGCCCTACAATACCGACATGAAAAGGCCGCAGTCAGCAATTGAGACATCGCCCCGTATATCGATCGCCCCACAAAAACAAAAGCCGAGATAAGGATCACAAGGGAAGGTGCCCAACCTGTTTATCTTTCAATCCCAGTAGAAGTACCTCCTCCATCAGGGTGAGCTTGGGCTGTTTGCTGCGCTCCTCCGTTTCGCTGATGTCTCGGGGGTCGAACGCGATCTTATGACCATTTTCGGCGCTGGTGAATGACGTTTCGGGGACGCGGTTGTCCAGCGACGAACCGTTTCTCGATATGGGCGAAGAGACTCTGCTGTCATCATTGTCTTCTGCGCCAGCGACTCGACCGCCACCTCTCCGGCGAGTCAAGCCCCCGGCTGAGGCCATGAGGATTTATCGAACGGTGCGTTTGGGGGAGGAGTGGGGGAGGAGGGAAGGAAGGTGGAAGTGGTGAGTTTGGCGGAAGCGGGGAGGGTGCGAGATCAAAGGATTGAGGCCGAATGAAGGGAGGGGCGTTGGATCGTGTTGGAAAGGTGCACACGCCAGGAATGAGGTCTATGCCGGTATCGCCTGCGACATGAACCGATTGATTGTACTGTAGATTGAGAGTGGCCCCTTTGGGAGGTTTGGGGGGCGAAAGAATTGTAGAAAATCGGAATGATCGAAAAGGGAAGAAGAAGCCGAGATGAGAGACGGGATTAACTATGGCTTAAGCAGCTTAGGCGGGAAATGATCCCAGGGGGA